>NC_043986.1:2431682-2731682 GCF_902150065.1 Myripristis murdjan
TTATGTTTACAGTTTGATTTTAGGCAATGAATAAATTGTTCCTTAAGCTGTGATATCTAAGTTTTACATGTGTTATTTTCTAGCAATCGTATGTTGTTGTGCTAAACCTTCAACCCCCTCACGAACCCCCTCACCATCCCAACCACGAACCCCCAGAGGTGCAGCTTGTGAACAGGCAAGGCAGACAACTGCTTGGGGCCCTGAGCCGATAGGGGCTGTTTTTACTGAAATACACTGGTTGGAAGTGCAACCTGGGAATTTTTGCTTAGGGCCCCAACAGACTCAAGAATTGCCTCTGCGAACCCCACCACCAACCCTACCACCACCACCTCCTAGTAAGACACAACATTTTAAAATTCAATGTTGATTAACTGATCACTCAGAGAATGACAAGTGCCTGCATGGTGTTTCTGTGAAACACTGCTGACGTCTTAACCAACATGTGCAATTTGTTTCTCAGCTTTTAGTGAGCCATGGAGGGAAATACCATGGGGGTAAGTACAGAACTGCTGTCTGTGTGGTGCCATGGGCGCTCTTAATGTTGTTTCCTCTTCAAAAAGGTTCCGGATTGTTTGTTCGTCTGTCCGCATGTATGTCCCATTCTCATGAACACGGTATCTCAGGAATGCCTTGTGGGAATATTTTCATGAACTGATTAAGATTCACTCAAATGTTAAATAGGATAAAATGATGACATTTTATATCCAAAAGAGCGAATGTCACCTTCACTGTGACATCACAGTGGTTTGCAAAAACATTATTCAACACCATGACTCAGGTGGCTTAAATAAACTGTAAATAAACATAAAAAAAACACATTGTAGCATAATGACTCATTTTTAACCTAATTATTTTATACTGACATGATGGTCAATATTTACCCCTGGCCTGCAGCGATACTCACTCTTACTCCATCAGGTCCCTTCTGGCCCCTGAAAATGACCCTTCTGCTTATTAAAGTAACATCAGCGACTGTCTGACCAGTTTGGATCAGACAAGAGCATATCAACCAACCCAGCAGAAGACTACAGTCCTCTGTCCTCCTCTGTAAAAATAGCCTCTAAGTGAAGACAGCATGTTTAACACTGGGAATCATTCACTGGAATCATACATGTCAATATAATAACTTCCATTTTGCCAAAAAAATTATTCTTCAAAGTCAAATCTAATCTAAGCTGATATGATCTGAAGTCTTTTCTTTGTTGAACAGAGACAAAGACAGAGAGCTACAGTATGTGAAGAATTACAAACCCAAAAAAGACGATGTCCAGCATCTGAGAGTCCTGGTTCATGGTCCAGTTGGAGCTGGAAAATCCAGTTTCATCGACTCTGTCGACAGTGTCCTACGAGGAAGAATCGCAGGCAGAGCTTTGGCCGAGGCAGAAGTCACTACAAGTTTCACCAAGCAGGTATGAATGCCTTTTATTTTACAAATAAAGATAGCTACCAAGTATGGCTACAGTGCATCACCCAACTGCAGCAGAACCTTGACCCAGAACCCCTCAGGACTAAAGATGTTTTCAATAGCTGAATCTTCAGATAATTGAAATATGCAAAAAATACACCAGACCATTTGGAGGAAAAACATCTAATTCATGAAATAGACTATCAACGTGTTTGCAAAAACTTTTGTGTTAGAAATAAAATTTAAAACAGAGGACAAACATTTAGGGCTAATAGTAAGATTACAGTTGTTTATGAGCTCTGTGTGACGATAAGACACATACACACACACACACACACACACACACACACACACACACACACAACAACAACAACAAAAGTAACCACTGAATAACTGAACAATTTGCTGGAGGACAAAACTGTAACAACACAATCAGATCAGCAGGATGCTGTGCTGAAGGCTACAGCAGAGTAGGGCACAGCTTGGAGTGGGAAGGAGAAAAAAACATTGGAAATGGTCATTGCAGTTGACCAGTCATTCTGTGACACTGGGGGTTAGATAATCAAGGACGTACTGTAGTTGCAGTATTACAGCAGGGGACATTTTGGAAATTAAAAATAAGTCTAAGCCCACCACACCATAGAATTATCATAACAGCAGCACTGTCATCTCTGTGCTTTATAGTACAAAACCTACAAAATCCCAAAAGGACAGCCTGGAGAATTTTACCCTTTTGTCTTCAGTGACACTATGGGTCTTGAGATGAAGGGGGACAGAGGAGTCCATGCAGAAGACATCAAACTTGCCTTGAAGGGACGTGTGAAAGACGGTTACAGGGTAAAATTAACACATCACAGCTTTGGGATGAAAGCCTCTTTGCTGACAAAACTATTTAATGAAAATTTTGTTTACATCATCACGTAAATGGATTTTGCATTGTTTTCTAGTTCAATCCTGCATCTAAACTGTCAGATGACAGTAAGTATTACAATGCAGAACCAACTAAGAATGACAAAGTTCATGTTCTGGTGTGTGTTGTACCTGCTGACAACATACTTCTACTGACTAAAGACGATATGAGGAAGATAAAGGACATCAGAGAGACGGCCAGTGAGCTGGGTAAGAGCAAACATCAGGATGTTCATTAGTTTGTGTGTAAAGCTGTGGTGCCACATTGAGATTAGTCAGTGTTACCTTGAAAACTGTATTCTTAAAGGACTGAACAGTTTCCTGTTGTGTATCTGCAGGAATTCCCCAGCTGGCTGTCCTCACCAGAATTGATTTAGCCTGCCAAGAGATCCAGAAAGATCTGAAGAATGTCTATAAGAGCAAGAACCTGAAGAAGACAGTGAGTTTCTACTAGTAATTTTATGATAGATGGTATAGAGATTTTATAATTTTATTCACTGCTCAAAAAAATTAAGGGAACACTTAAATCACACATCAGAGCTCTATGAATGAATCATTCAAGCTGTTCCTTTTGTTACTTTAAACTTAGATGGAGCAGTTCAGTCAGTTGGCTGGAATTCCAATGAACTGCATCTTTCCTGTGAAGAACTACGATGAAGAAATCAACATAAAGGATGATGTTGATTCTCTGATTCTGAGCGTCCTGAGACGGATCATCAGCTCTGGAGAAGACTTCATCAACGACATGGAAACCAAAGGCACTTTCATTTGGCTTTCAGAGATGTGCGTGGTATTGTAGAAATGACATAATCCTGCTGACATGAATGAATGGATTTCCTAACAAAATGAACTCAAAATGCTTTTGTAACAAGATTCTACATGTTGAAGGTACAATTATTTTTTGCTCTTCTGCGTTTTTATTGACTATAGTGACTGTAGCACCTTTGTCATGTGTTTCATGAGATTCTTTTTGTGAAATTATGTGAAAACTTTCTTTTTGGCTAATCTTGCAATAGCAGGTAAACTGAGAAAAGCTACCTGCCAGAAATATTTGTTACCTATCATAAAACTGCTTTATGTCTTATTTACAGGCTGTGCTTTGAGCTTCATGTTTTATTTGGGATGTCAGTGCTTCTCTTCTACCAAGAACACTGATCTCTGTGACTTTTCTCTTCAGCTTCATGTTTTCTTGTTGGAGGCTTAAGGCTGGAAATATGTCACCATATCTCTAACAACATGTAAAGCAGACGTTTCTTAAAGCAAAAACACAGACATGTAGAAAGCGCCAGATAGTAGTAAGCAGTTTTGAGTTGATTGGCTGATGTCTCGATAGGTACGGTGGACAGTGAGGGTCACATCAGAACAAGAGAGGCACAGGGATTAAGAAAAAAACGTTTATTTGCCGAAAACAATTTTTTTAAAAGGTGCAACAATTTCTGTGCTCAGTGCTCCTGGCGGGCTGAAGGGGACACACAGCTGGGACGCAGCGGGGAGTTATTTTTGAACAGGGGCGTCAGACATCAGACTGGGGGGAGAGAGGGCTGCACGTCAACAAGGTGACACCCAAAATCCAAACCTCCAAAAGTGTAAGAAGGTAGTACAAACTGTCCAGTGAAGGAGGACAAAATCCTCACATTTCACCCGTTCACTGGCTCACATGTTTCAGCACAGATCCTTCAGCCCAGCATTTGAGGTTAACATGCTTAGTGAGGCAGTGTATATGTATTATATTATTATATTATATATGTATTATATATGTATTGTATGTATGCAATATACACTACTCACAAAAAGTTAGGGATATTTGGCGTTTGGGTGAAATTTATGGAAAATTTAAAAAGGTCACACTACAGTGATATTATATCATGAAAGTAGGGCATTTAAGTAGAAGCATGCACTGGTGATTTCCTCATCTCAAACAATTTCTTGAAACAAAAGCCAACAACAGTGGTGGACATACCACAACAAAAAATGTCAGTGTCAATAACTTGTCATGTGCCCTTGAGCATCAATTACAGCTTGACAACGACGTCTCATGCTGTTCACAAGTCGACTTATTGTCTGCTGAGGCATGGCATCCCACTCTTCTTGAAGGGCGGCCCTCAGGACATTGAGGTTCTGGGGTACAGAGCTCCGAGCCTCTACACGGCGACTCAGCTGATCCCATAGGTTTTCTATGGGATTCAGGTCTGAGAAAGTGCAGGCCACTCCATCTGAGGTACCCCAGTCTCCAGCAGCCGTTCCCTAATGATACGACCTCGATGAGCTGGAGCATCAAACACCTGATGTGAATTTTGCCGTTAAACTCCTTGTTAGAGAACAGCAACTTGTGCAAAAAGTACTGAAACATTAAACAGTTGGACATGTGCATTCAAAAGTTTACAGAAGGTCACATTAAGTTCACCTGTAAAGGTTAGAATGCATTTTAGGTTCATCCTGAAATTTCACCCGAAAGCCGAATATCCCTAACTTTTTGTGAGTAGTGTATATACAAGTTCAGGGAGTGTGCACAGCTGTGGCGGCACATTGTCGAGCACAGACAACATCACATCCACAGCCTATGAACCTACACACATCTACAGGTGAAACAACAACACTGAAACAATAAATTGGGAATTTCCCAGTTTGGGATCAATAAAGTAAATCTATCTATCGATCAATAAAGGCTGTTGAGACCAAATCATCTCTGTGAATGGTTCATGTTACTCTCTTAAAGAACGCACATGGAGTCTCTGTAAGCCTTGTTGTGTATTCTTGCTGGTGTCATTATTATTATTATTATTATTATTATTATTATTATTGGTTTTGTCTTTTTTTCATGGCACGGTTTTGTTAGTTTTTGTTCTGTTTTGAAATTTTTTTGTCTTGTGGCTGTTACTGTGTGTTACTGTGGAGGATTGTGTATTTGTTACATGTTGCCACCACCTATTCATTCCATTTACACTTTACAAAAATAAAAATTAAAAAAAGAAAAAAGGAAATAGAAAGGGGAAAAAGAAAACGAAGAAAAAGAAAAAGGAGAAAAGCAGAAAAGTTTTATACATAAAAAGAAAGAAAAAAGCAGGAAGAAAAAGAGAAGAAAAACATAAGAAAAACGTCCCCACTGGGGGGTAGTGGTTGGGTCGAAAGGTCTTTTTTTTTTTTTTTAAAGGCTGTTGAGGAGGAGAAAATGATGAAGTCATTTAAGAAACAACTCAAACACAAAGAGAGAACACCAACGTGATGTGAACCATCAGCAGCAGCGACCAGTCGACCGGTGGCAGAAGCCAATCTGATAATTATCCCTCGTCTGTGAGCCACAAATCAAACACACCACGTGACGATGAGGATCTTCTAACCAACCATGGAGCAACTTCTTGGGACCTGCCCCGCCCACGCCGCCATGGAGGAAGACAAAGAGGCGGGGCAAACGATGGAGGGGGTCCGTCCAGGAAATCCCCAAAATACTTCAGTCGCCCAAAGTTCCCCTTAAGGCTCATTTCTGCTCCTTTACACATGAAAACCAACATCACTGACACACAGTTCATAGTCACTGGATGCAAATATTTCAATTAAAAAAATTAATTTGATTTAAAAATGTATTGTTTTTTTTCCCTGTTTCTCTCTCAAGCAGCCTCTCCTCTTGACGTTCAGTCTGTAGTTGTGTTGACTGGTTTGGAGCTGGCGGGGTGGGCACACACAGTTTTGTTCCACCTTGTTTTCTCGTGTTTTAATCAGGGAGGGAAGTTTCTGTCATTTGGTTTTGCTCAGTGACAGTGATCACTTGGCAGTGTGATGTTTGTTATGTTGGCCCTGGTTCACCCTGAAGATACAGAGGCTGTTAATGACCGATGAGCCCAGATGATCCACAGGATGTTTTCCCTTTGGTGTGCAAAGGGAAAGAGCACAGGACAGAAAAGGGGGAAAAATACAAAATAAATGCAAAATAATGCCAACAGCTGATACTAATCCTGCCTTTGTTTCCACCACCACCACTACTACTAACAGTAATAAGAAGAGCTGAGGGGGGTGTTATATTTAGGTTATATATACACTATATTACCAAAAGTATTCGCTCACCCATTCAAATGATCAGAATCAGGTGTCCTAATCACTTGGCCTGGCCACAGGTGTATAAAATCAAGCACTCAGGCATGCAGACTGTGAAACAAGACATTTGTGAAAGAATGGGCCGCTCTCAGGAGCTCAGTGAATTCCAGCATGGAACTGTCATAGGATGCCACCTGTGCAACAAATCCAGTCGTGAAATTTCCTCGCTCCTAAATATTCCACAGTCAACTGTCAGCTCTATTATAACAAAATGGAAGCGTTTGGGAACAACAGCAACTCAGCCACGAAGTGGTAGGCCACGTAAAGTGGCGGAGAGGGGTCAGCGGATGCTGAAGCGCATAGTGCAAAGAGGTCGCCGACTTTCTGCACAGTTAATTGCTACAGAGCTACAAACTTCATGTGACCTTCAGATTAGCCCAAGTACAGTACGCAGAGAGCTTCATGGAATGGGTTTCCATGGCCGAGCAGCTGCAGCCAAGCCACACATCACCAAGTGCAATGCAAAGCGTCGGATGCAATGGTGTAAAGCACGCCGCCACTGGCCTCTAGAGCAGTGGAGACGCGTTCTCTGGAGTGATGAATCACGCTTTTCCATCTGGCAATCTGATGGACGAGTCTGGGTTTGGAGGTTGCCAGGAGAACGGTACATTTCAGACTGCATTGTGCCGACTGTGAAATTTGGTGGAGGAGGAATTATGGTGTGGGGTTGTTTTTCAGGAGCTGGGCTTGGCCCCTTAGTTCCAGTGAAAGGAACTTTGAATGCTTCAGGATACCAAAACATTTTGGACAATTCCATGCTCCCAACCTTGTGGGAACAGTTTGGAGCGGGCCCCTTCCTCTTCCAACATGACTGTGCACCAGTGCACAAAGCAAGGTCCATAAAGACATGGATGACAGAGTCTGGTGTGGATGAACTTGACTGGCCTGCACAGAGTCCTGACCTGAACCTGATAGAACACCTTTGGGATGAATTAGAGCGGAGACTGAGAGCCAGGCCTTCTCGACCAACATCAGTGTGTGACCTCACCAATGCGCTTTTGGAAGAATGGTCAAAAATTCCTATAAACACTCTCCTCAACCTTGTGGACAGTCTTCCCAGAAGAGTTGAAGCTGTAATAGCTGCAAAAGGTGGACCGACATCATATTGAACTCTATGGGTTAGGAATGGGATGGCACTTCAGTTCATAGTCTGAGTAAAGGCAGGTGAGCGAATACTTTTGGTAATATAGTGTATGTTATATTTGCTGTTTTGTTTGTTTCTCCTGCTTTTTTCTCTCTTTCAGTATCTTTCTCCTTCAGTGTCCTTCTGTTTTGCAGAACATTGCATGTTTTCTGTTTTCACTTTCTCTTGGTTTTACCTTCATGTTGTGTTGCTTGTTTGTTTCCTGGTGCCATTTTCCTTTCTGATAATTCTGCTCTTGTTGTCTTTCAGAGCTCACTCTGTGAGCTCTGTTTTTAAAGGTGCCATACGCGTAATGATTATTAATATTATTCTTATATGTTTTGTTTATTTGACCAGAAGTCCTGTTCCCCTCCTTTGTTTACACTCGACTTTAGTTTCACTTTCACTCTCAGTCATTTCAATCTGCAGTGAAACTGAAAGTGAGCCAGGCAGGAAACTGGGGGGTTTCTTGTAAATTATGAGTCATCACCACACTATAAGAGGGCAGATGAACATGATCAAAGCTTTATTGTTTCCACCACACCCTGCACTCTCTCCCGGCTCGACAGCAGCACAGGTTGGTTTTTTCTCAGTTTGTTCTCCTCAGGTTTTGTAGTAAAACACAAACAGACGTACTGTTGATTCTATTGTTAGAATTCAGTGTTTTGTCTTCATATTAATGCAGTGATTAATACCTTCAGTCACTGAGGAAATGGGATCATTTCAAACATGAAGAAACGCCTGAACACAGCAGATCATTTCTTTAAGCTGCTTCTTTGATTTTCATTTTCAGTGTCTGTGGTGATTTGAAAACTGGTGTGACTTTCTAACTTCACTGTAAGAGAAACTTTTTTTAATTCATTTGAATCAGTGACTTTTATTAACTTAGCTTTAAGAGTTTATTTGAATTTCTGAATATTTTTACACCTATTTCTCACAGAATGAAACCAAAAACTGCAGATGCTTTTATTTTATTTATATATTGTTATTATAATGTTGGATTTAAGTAATTCCTAAGGAAACATTTTCATGTTGTACCATATATATTCACAGGCAGGGAGGGAAGTTTCTGTCGTTTGGTTTTGTTCGGTGACAGTGATCACTTGGCAGTGTGATGTTTGTTATGTTGGCTCTGGTTCACCCTGAAGATACATCAAACTAGAGCTTCATTATTTTTACGCTGTAAATAAATTCCCTTTCTTTACACTGAGTTTGTTTGTCTTTGTGGCTGGTTGTTAGTTGGGAAAGATCAGACTTTTTTCCTGTAGTGTCTTGGACACCCCAGGCTGGGGCTTGTCATTTACTGCACATATACAGCAAACAGCTGAAGTTATTGCATCTGTTTTTTGCAGAGCATTGTGGCTGGTGTGCTGTTTCATGGTTTGGTCTGACAGGGGAAAACAAAACAGCTGGTGATGAAAACAGATTGGACAAACAGATTCAAAGAGCCGGTCTGACGACTGGTTTTACCCCAGAACCTTCAGAAATCATCCTGGAACAGAGAAGCTGTTGAAGTTGCAGACTGTTCTGCAGCACAGGGACCCGCCCTGTGGTTTCTTTAATGGCCTCAGAGGCTGTTAGTGAGCGATGAGCTCAGATCATCCACAGGATGTTTTCCATTTAGTGTGCAAAGAGAAAGAGCACAGGACAGGAGAAGGGCAAAAAATACAAAATAAATGCAAAATAATGCTAACAGCTGATCCTAATCCTGCCTTTGTTGCCACCACCACCACTACTACTGCTACTAACAGTAATAAGAAGAGCTGAGGGGGGTCTTATATTTAGGTTACATTTATGTTATATATATGTTATATTTGCTGTTTTGTTTGTTTCTCCTGCCTTTTCTCTCTTTCAGTGTCTTTCTCCTTCAGTGTCCTTCTGTTTTGCAGAACATTGCATGTTTTCCTGTTTTCACTTTCTCTTGGTTTTACCTTCATGTTGTGTTGCTCTTGTTTATTTCCTGTTGTCATTTTCCTTTCTGATAATTCTGCTTTTGCTCTGTCTGTTTCTCTGTCTCTCTATGTGAGCTCTGTTTTTAAAGGTGCCATACACATAAAGATTATAATTATTATTGTTATATGTTGTGTTTATTTGACCAGACATCCCTTTCCCCTCTTTTGTTTACACTCTCCTTTAGTTTCACTCTGTCTCAGTCATTTCATTCTGCAGTGAAACTGAAAGTGAGTCGGGCTGTTACTCGACAATAAACTGGAGGATTTCTTGTAAGTCACAAGACTTTTCACCGCAGTGTGAGAAGGCAGAGCTACGTGATCCACACCCTGCACTCTCTCTCAGCTCGACAGCAGCACAGGTTGGTTTTTTCTCAGTTTGTTCTCCTCAGGTTTTGTAGTAAAACACAGACAGACGTACTGTTGTTTCTATTGTTAGAATTCAGTGTTTTGTCTTCATATTAATGCAGTGATTAATACCTTCAGTCACTGAGGAAGTGGGATCATTTCAAACTTGAAGAGACACCTGGACACAGCAGATCATTTCTTTAAGCTGCTTCTTTGATTTTCATTTTCAGTGTCGGTGGTGATTTGAAAACTGGTGTGACTTTCCAACTTCACTGTAAGACAAACTTTTTTTTTTTTTTATCAGACTTTAATTCATTTGAATCAGTGACTTTTATGAACTTAGCTTTAATAGTTTATTTGAATTTCTGAATATTCATTCATTCATTCATCTTCTAAACCGCTTATCCTCACTAGGGTCGCAGGGGTTGCTGGAGCCTATCCCAGCGCTCATAGGGCGAAGGCAAGGAAACACCCTGGACAGGTCGCCAGTCCATCACAATTTCTGAATATTTCAACACCTATTTCTCACAAAATGAAACCAAAACTGCAGATGTTTTTATTATATTTATAAATTGTTATTATAATGTTGGATTTAACTAAAGAAACATTTTCATGTTGTACCAAATATAGTCACTTTCTCCAGTGATAATGCACAAAGTCATGATCCATTCAACTAATTTTGCTTAAAGTGTAAGAACTTGAAATATTCAACTTTTTCAATCAAGTTATTAAGTCTCAGAGTTATGTTTACAGTTTGATTTTAGGCAATGAATACATTGTTCCTTAAGCTCTAATATCTAAGTTTTACATGCATTATTTTCTAGCAATGGGAGTTGGTTCTTCCAAACCTGCCCCACCATCTCCTAGTAAGACACAACATTTTAAAACTCAGTGTTGATTAACTGATCACTCAGAGAATGACAAGTGGCTGCATGATGTCTCTGTGAAACACTGCTGACGTCTTAACCAACATGTGCAATTTTCTTTTCAGAGCCATGGAGGCAAATACCATGGGGGTAAGTACCAAACTAATGTCTGTGTGGTGCCATGGGTGCTCTTACTGTTGTTTTCTCTTCAAAAACACAGAAATTGTGTAACATGATTTTTATGTCTCTGCCCCAGCAATCATGACCTAAAATGTTATGTTTTCGGGTTGTTTGTTCGCCTGTCCATATGTACGTCCCATTCTCATGAACACTAGGGGCTCTATTTTCCCGGCGCAGCGCAGGGTGGCGCAGTGAGACGCACTCCGCGCAGAGCTATTTTGGACCAGCGCAACACGAGGCGCGTACAGTTTTGTGTTTTTGCAGACCGAGGTGCGCTGAGATGGGAGTGGCGGCGCAGCAGGGGGAGGTGCTGACAGATTCAGCTTGGTGCAGTGACATTTTCGTGCCAAAAGGCTTCGCCGAGGTGCGGCCAAAGCTCGCCATCTGAAACCATGTCTACTTTCGGCGGAAGGCACAGCGGGCCCGGCGCAGTGGAAGTTTGGCTGACAGGCGGGCAGTGCGCACACGTCACCAAAACTTCACAGATTGTCAGGCACATTAACAATGCAATAAATACCCACAAAAACCAATACTCAATGCTACTATCTCAATCAGCACACAAATGTATCTCCATATCGACTGTCCCGTCACATCTGATGTCAGATCAAAGGAGATTGGCACCGTTTGGCAGCGTAATGGAAACCCAACCTGATCACCTGTCAGTCAAACAATGTGTCCAGTACAGTGATGTCTTTTTTCCAGTCATGGTGTCTGGCGCTGCTCCTGTTAACTACACAGTTCTTCTTCCATATATATATAAATATTCCACTCTGGGTTTTCGTTATCCGGTAATCACCGGACAATGACTGGTAAAATCTGCCAAAGTCTGGTAATTTTTAAATGTCCGGTGAAATCTGAATTTTATTAAGACAGTCAATTCCCACGTAATTTTATTTATTGATTGTTCTTAAAAAAATAGCGTGATCCCTGTCTCCAGTGTACCAGAGAGAGACAGACAGAGAGAGAGAGAGAGAGAGAGAGAGGTTTTTTTCTGCAGAACCGGATCAAAACAGCGCAGCGAAGTCGCCTGGAGGAGAACAAGGTCACAAGACTGATGCGCATTGCAAGTTGCGGAGAGACACTTGAGACTTAGATTTTAATTCAGCTGCTGAATTAAGTTTTTATTGCATCTATTTGATTTCAAGTTGGCAGCACGCGGCGTTATTAAAATGATATGAGCCAGTTTTTTTTTTTTCGTTTGCAAATTGTAGTTGCAATTGTTTGCAATTGTATGCAGTGTTCATGTTAAAAGAGCACAGGCTTGTGCAATATTTATTTATTTATTTTAGATGTTACACAATTGACGGCACTCATTTTATTTGATATAGCCTACTTTTCAATAAAAAGATTACGCTATAAATTGACATGCCTTGATATCATTCATATATAGCCTGCATATAATTTTAAGCTCAATAAATCCAGATAATATTTGACCGGAATTTCAAATATTTGTCCGGTAAATTGAAAACCTGCCGGTCACATTGTCCGGTGCCAATTTTTTCCAGGGGAAACCCTGACTCCACACAAATCGAAAATGTAAAATGCATCAGTTCCTTGCCAGACACTGGACGTTTAGAACAGCGAATGTAAACGCTTTCATGAACCGGATTTTGTTTTAATCTCTAGTGTGTTGTTGCATCAGTAAGTGATGCAGTCGAAAGTTGCAAAACAAACATGTATTTACACTACTCACAAAAAGTTAGGGATATTTGGCTTTTGGGTGAAATTTATGGAAAATGTAAAAAGTTCACGCTACAGTGATATTATATCATGAAAGTAGGGCATTTAAGTAGAAGCATACACTGGTGATTTCCTCATCTCAAACAATTTCTTGAAACAAAAGCCAACAACAGTGGTGGATATACCACAACAAAAAATGTCAGTGTCAATAACTTGTCATGTGCCCTTGAGCATCAATTACAGCTTGACCACGACGTCTCATGCTGTTTACAAGTCGACTTATTGTCTGCTGAGGCATGGCATCCCACTCTTCTTGAAGGGCGGCCCTCAGGACATTGAGGTTCTGGGGTACAGAGCTCCGAGCCTCTACACGGCGACTCAGCTGATCCCATAGGTTTTCTATGGGATTCAGGTCTGGAGAAAGTGCAGGCCACTCCATCTGAGGTACCCCAGTCTCCAGCAGCCGTTCCCTAATGATACGACCTCGATGAGCTGGAGCATTGTCGTCCATAAAGATGAAATTAGGCCTGTGTTGTTCATGCAGGGGCACAATGACTGGATTAATGATGTTATTCAGGTAGTATGGGCTTGTCACTGTACCATTCACAAAGTGTAGGGCAGTTCTGTACTGACTAGACACACCTGCCAACACAGTAACACCACCACCACCAAAGGCTCATCTGGTGACAACAGTGGCTGATGCATAGCGCTCTCCTTGACGTCTCCAACATCGTTGGCGGCCATCATTTCTGCTCAACATGAATCAGCTTTCATCAGAGAACAGCACTGAGGCCCACTGGTCCCTCGTCCGGCGTAAATGCTCCCTGGCCCATGCAAGACGATGACACCTGTGCCTGGTGGAGTGGTCAGGTACCCTTGCAGGTTGTCTAGCACGCAGACCATGCTGATGTAAACGGTTTCGAATGGTCTGACGTGACACTTGGGTGCCTCTCACTTCCCTTAAATGTGCCTGGAGTTGAGTGGCATTCATCATCCGGTTCCGTAGGGCACTGTTCACAATGAAGCGGTCATCAGTGTGGGATGGGGCCAAAGGACGTCCACTTCTATGCCTTTCTGTGACTCTTCCAGTCTCTCTGAATCTCTGTTGCAACCTGCTGATGACACTCTGTGACACTCTAAGCTCAGTGGCCACTTCCGTCTGAGAACATCCTGTTTGAAGCCTCGCAATGGCGAGGTGCTGCTGATCAATTGTTAGGTGTCGTCTTGGTCTCATGATGTCAAAATGTGAACAGCATGATGAGGAGGACTGTTTAAATACCAATTCTAATTGAACCAGGAAATTTATTGGTCGATTCATGGATCAAACACCTGATGTGAATTTTGCCGTTAAGCTCCTTGTTAGAGAACAGCAACTTGTGCAAAAAGTACTGAAACATTGAACAGTTGGACATGTGCATTCAAAAGTTTACAGAAGGTCACATTAAGTTCACCTGTAAAGGTTAGAATGCATTTTAGGTTCATCCTGAAATTTCACCCGAAAGCCGAATATCCCTAACTTTTGGTGAGTAGTGTATATGAATACGGCGAGGATTATCCTTTGAGGTAAAAACATTCATTAAAAATGGGGGCTTCACAGTTAAATTTATATTTGCTCGTAAAAATCAATAACTTTAACAGACGGTGACAGAGCTGGAAAAAGAGATGTGAGGCTGGTAGGCAGGGGCGTCGTAGTGGGGGGAAAAGCGGGACTGATTACCCAGGGCCACAATGGGGAAGGGGCCCTCGAAAGGCCTGAAATAAAAAGGTTTGCCTATTGGCTGGCTATACAAGGGCCAAAATAAGATTTCTTTTCATGGGGCCCAAAATCCCTGGCGGCGCCCCTGCAGGTAGGTAATGGAAAGACAGGGGACTGAGGATGATGAATGTAAGGATGGATGCATGGATGGATGGATGGACAGATGGATGGCAGGTAGCTCTAGCAACATTGCAGCAGCCAAGACTGGCCTCACTGTACTGAGTGTGTGTTGCGGCTGCTCTCTTCTTCCATGTCAGTTGCGTAAACTTTCATTACGCCTTCGCGCAGCGCATTTTAAAGGCGAGGACAGGGGCTCATTTGATTGGTTTAAAGTGAATCGGCTGTGTCAAACCCACTCCACGCCTTCTCTCCTCCCTTGCGCCAGTAGGAGGAACGGCGCAGTACTTGCGCCACAGCGCACGGCGTGCCAAACTTGCAAAATCCATTTGGCCACACCCAGTTGGCACAGCACAGCTGTGCTGCGCCCCCACCTCACCTGGTCTGCGAAACTAGAGCCCAAAATTTCAGGAATGCCTTGTGGGAATAGCTTCATGAAATGATTAAGATTCACTCAAATGTTAAACAGGATAAAATGATGAAGTCATGTCAATGTCAATGTCAATGTCAGCTTTATTTGTATAGCACATTTAAAACAGCCAGTGGCCTACTAAAGTGCTTTACAGTAACGAAGCAGAAGTAATAAAAGCAATAGCAAGCAACAGGGGCGGACTGGGACTAAAAAACAGCCCTGGGCTTTGACTAAGCCCGGCCCAAAACAACAAATATCTGTCGGGGGGGGGGGGTAACAATATGTTAAATTATTTGTTTTACAAATGTAAATTACTTATCAAACAGACCTAACAATTCAGCTACCAATGAATGAGCAGTAGTATGCCTGTGATAATACAGATTGAAAAATAAGCCAAAGTGATACCTCTTCTCTGAATAGACAAGCTAAGCCAGTGTGCTGCTGTTAGCCAGTGAAAATAGAGCGGAGTGGCAACTCTTCGTTTTGTTACACAATCTATGTCAGTGCGCTGCTGTGGCTGGAGAGTTTCTTTGCCTTTTGGCTTGTGCGATGCCGGTGCAGCTGTTATTATGTCAAATTTCACATTAAAAATAGATTCCGTTTTATTTGGCTAATTCCGCGATTCCGTGATCGATAAGTCGACAAAGCAAAAAGGGGAGGAAAGAAAAAAAAGACCGGCCGGCCCGGCCATTCTGGTATTCTCCAGAACGTCCAGATGGCCAGTCCGCCCCTGGCAAGCAATAAAAAAAAGACATGTAAAATATAAAAGACATAAAAACAACAACATAAAAACAAAACGAATATAGACCCAATAAAAGTAATTATACTCCGCCAAAAGCTAAAGTGAACACGTGCGTCTTCAGTTGGGCTTTAAAAATGGAGAGACTATTTGCAGTACGCACACTAAGAGGTAGGGCATTCCACAAAGTCGGAGTTGCAACTGCAAACACTCAATCCCCTCTGGATTTTAAAAAAGAACGAGGCACGTCTAAGACGACTAGGTTAGCAGACCTAAGGGCTCTGGAGGGTTGGTGCAATTTAACAAGGTCAGACAGGTACTCCGGGGCCAGCCCATTCAGAGATTTAAAAACAAATAAAAGACTCTAAAAATCGATCCTGTACCTAACTGGAAGCCAGTGTAGAGAAGAGAGCACTGGAGTTATGTGCTCATGCTTCTTAGTGCCAGTAAGGAGGCGAGCTGCCGCGTTCTGAACGAGCTGCAGGCGGTTGAGCTCAGACTGGTCAGTGCCAAAGTATAGTGAATTACAGTAATCTAAGCGAGATGTAATAAAAGAATGGATTACTACTTCAAGGTCTCTCTGGTTGAGATTGGTTGGTTGAGGTTGAGAAGTCATGACATTTTAAATCCAGAAGAGCAAAGGTCACCTTCACTGTGACATCACAGTGGTCTGCAAAAACACTATTCAACACCATGACTCAGGTGGCTTAACCCTTTCATGCATGAATTATGAAAGCCTGAGTCCAAATTTTTTTCTTATGTGTTCTTACTCTTCTTAGGGCATGAATATTTCTGTGAGTCTCCATACTTCTTTCAGGATGCAGGACTGGTATTACCATGTCATTCTACTGGTATTAATATGTTTTCAGCAACAAGAACTGACAGTCTCTGCATAAACCTCAATGGAGGGGAGCAGCATAGAGCACTCTAACAGCTGATATGCAATTCCACCATATAAACCATTGCATTTAGGAGAAAATGACTTTTAAACTGTCTTTTAAGCTGTCCACTGTAGTGACCTCTATGCGCCAAAGGGTGAAATAAACTGTAAATAAACATAAAAAAAAACACATTGTAGTATAATGACTCATTTTTAACCTAATTATTTTATACTGACATGATGGTCAATATTTACCCCTGGCCTGCAGCGATACTCGCTCTTACTCCATCAGGTCCCTTCTGGCCCCTGAAAATGACAAACCCTTCTGCTTATTAAAGTAACATCAGCGACTGTCTGACCAGTTTGGATCAGACAAGAGCATATCAACCCACCCAGCAGAAGACTGCAGTCCTCTGTCCTCCTCTGTAAAAATAGCCTCTAAGTGAAGACAGCATGTTTAACACTGGAAATCATTCACTGAAATCATACACGTCAATATAATGATAACTTCCATTTTGCCAAAAAATTATTCTTCAAAGTCTAATTCCTTCAAAGTCTAATCTAATCTAAGCTGATACGATCTGAAGTCTTTTCTTTGTTAAACAGCAACAAAAACACAAAGCTGCAGTACGTGAGGAAGTACAAACCCCACAGAGACGACGTCAAGCATCTGAGAATCCTGCTTCATGGTCCAGTTGGAGCTGGAAAATCCAGTTTCATCAACTCTGTTGAAAGTGTCTTACAAGGCAGAATCACAGGCAGAGCTCCAGCAGAGGCAAATACCAGTGAAAGTTTCACCAAGAAGGTATGAATGCCTTTTATTGTCCAGATAAACTAAGCAACAGCCACATCTCTAAAGTGGAAACCAAGTATAGCTACAGTGCATCACTGCAACTGCAGCAGAACCTGCAATTTATCCAAACCCCTCAGGACTTAAGGTGTCATTAAGGTGTCTGTGGCCTCAAATAATTGAAACATGCACAAAAATGCAACAGACCATTTGATGGAGAAACATCATTCATCTTCTAAACCGCTTATCCTCACTAGGGTCGGGCGGGGGGGGAATTTAGCTTCTCCAGTTCACCTAACCTGCATGTCTTTGGACGGTGGGAAGAAACCGGAGTGCCCGGAGGAAACCCACGCAGACACGGGGAGAACATGCAAACTCCACACAGAAAGGACCTTGGGTGGGAATCGAACCCAGGACCTTCTCACTGTGAGGCGACAGTGCTAACCACTGCACCACCGTGCTGCCCTTGATGGAGAAACATCTATTAAATTAAATACATTCTTAAAGTGTTTTGAAGAAACCTTCGTGCTACAAATGAACGTTAAAAATGAGGACAAAAATTTAGGCCAAATAGTAAGATTACAGTTGTTTATGAGCATTTTGTGACGATAACCACGATGCTGCGCACACACACACACACACACACACACACACACACACACACACAACAAAGTAACCATTGAATATGCTGGAGGACAAAACTGTAACAGCACAATCAGATCAGCAGGATGCTGTGCTGAAGGCTACAGCAGAGAGGGCACAGCTTGGAGTGGGAAGGAGAAAAAAAGTTAGATAATGAAGGAGCTACTGTAGTCGCAGTATTACAGCAGGGGACATTTAGAAAATTAAAAAAAAAAAAAAAATGTCCAAGCTCACCAAACAATAGCATTATCATAACATCAGCACTCTCATCCCTGTGTTTTATAGTACAAAACCTACAAAATCCAAAAAGGACAGCTCGGAGACTTTTACCCTTTTGTCCTCAATGACACTATGGGTCTTGAGATGGACAAGAACGGAGGAGTCCATCCAGAAGACATCAAACTGGCCATGAAGGGACATGTGAAAGATGATTACACGGTAAAATTAACTCATCATAGCTTTGGGATGAAAGCCTCTTTGCTGACAAAAATATTTAATGAAATTTCTGTTTACATCATTACTTAAATGGATTTTGCCTTAATTTCTAGTTCAATCCTGCATCGAAACTGTCGTCAGATGACAGTAAGTATTATAAAGCACGCCCAACTCTAAATGACAAAGTTCATGTTCTGGTGTGTGTTGTACCTGCTGACAAAGCAGCTCTACTGAAAGAAGATGATGTGAAGAAGATAAAGGACATCAGAGAGACAGCCAGTGAGCTGGGTAAGAGCAAACATCAGGATGTTCATTAGTTTGTGTGTAAAGCTGTGGTGCCACATTGAGATTAGTCAGTGTTACCTTGAAAACTGTATTCTTAAAGGACTGAACAGTTTCCTGTTGTGTATCTGCAGGAATTCCCCAGCTGGTTGTCATCACCAAAATTGATTTAGCCTGCGAAGAGATCCAGAAAGATCTGAAGAATGTCTATAAGAGCAAGTACCTGAAGAAGACAGTGAGTTTCTACTAGTAATTTTATGATAGATGGTATAGAGATTTTATAATTTTATTCACTGCTCAAAAAAAATTAAGGGAACACTTAAATCACACATCAGAGCTTGATGAATGAATTATTCAAGTTAAAAATCTTTATCAATAACTTACTATTGTATTAAATTTTGTTATTTTATTATTTTTTGTCATTAGTATTGCTATTATTATCTTTTTCATTCATAGTGTATTAGTGTTTTGGCATTATTGTAATTACCATAATAAATATCGAAGACTTGTACTCAGCAATGCAATGTACTCAGGTGTCCCTTGAAATTAGGATCTTGATCTCAGTGGGATTTAGTTTATTAAATAGGTTATTATTATTACTATTATTATTATCTGAGCAAAAACAAATTTTGAAGTCAGCTGTTCCTTTTGTTATTTTCAACTTAGATGGAGGAATTCAGTCAGTTGGTGGGAATTCCAGTGAACTGCATCTTTCCTGTGAAGAACTACGATAAAGAAATCGACGTAAACAATGAAGTTGATTCTCTGATTCTGAGCGTCCTGAAACACATCATCGACTCTGGAGAAGACTTCATCAACAACATGGAAGTCACTTTCATTTGCCTTTCAAAGATGTGCGTGGTATTGTAGAAACAACATAATCCTGTTGACATGAATGAATGGAGCTTTGAGTTGATTGGCTGATGTCACGATAGGTACGGTGGACAGTGAGGGTCACATCAGAACAAGAGAGGCACAGGGATTAAGAAAAAAAGAACTTTTTGTTGAAAAGGAACACCTGTGTGTGTGTGTGTGTGTGTGTGTGTGTGTGTGTGTGTGTGTGTGTGTGTGTGTGTGTGTGTGTGTGCGTGTGCGTGTGTTTCTGTGAACAAAAATTAAATATGATTACATCAGTGAGGTTAACATGCCAAGTGAGGCAGTGTATATGTATTCTATATGTATTGTATGCATGCATTATATATTTATAAGGACAGGGATTGTGCAGAGCTGTGGCGGCAGATTGTCGAGCACAGACAACATCACATCCACAGCCTATGAACCTACTCAAATATACAGGTGAAACAACAACACTGAAACAATAAAGGCTGTTGAGACCAAATCATCTCTGTGAATGGTTCATGTTACTCTCCTAAAGAACGCATATTGAGTCTCTGTAAGTCTTGTTGTGTATTGCTGCTGGTGTCATTGTTATTATTATTATTATTATTATTGGTTTTGTCTTTTTTGCATGGCAGTTTTGTTAGTTTTTGTTCTGTTTTGATTTTTTTTCCTGTGGCTGTTACTGTTGTGTGCGTTACTGTGGAGGATTGTGTATTTGTTACATGTTGCCACCACCTATTCATTCCATTTTCACTTTACAAAAATAAAAATTAAAAAAAAGAAAAAAGAAAATAGAAAGGGGGAAAAGAAAAAGAAGAAAAAGAGAAAGGAGAAAAGCAGAAAAGTTTTATACATAAAAAGAAAGGAAAAAGCAGAAAGAGAAGAAAAATATAAGAAAAACTAAAAAAAAAAAAAATATTCGCACCAAACTCACGCAGTAACAGCAATTCGCTCGCACCGCCCCGCTCCAACCACCCCTGCGGCCCGCACCTCGCACCGAATCGCTCACCCCAATTCCTCTAAATACCGCTCCACTCCGCTCCGCAATCGCTCCGCTCATATTACTGTTAATGATGATTCTGGGTTACAGTACAACAGGTGAACAGGCAGTCAGCAACAGGCTAACCCATAGCTAACTTAGCCCGCCCACACAAGCTGCACAACAACATAAAACAAGTGACGTCTACGTTAACGTTAGCTAACGTTACCATGGTTACAATAAGGCTAACTGCTACCGGTATTCCAACAAGACCATCAGATAACGTTAGCATGACAACACATAACTTACCTGTTCCACAGGTGAATCTGTGATGTGTCTGTGATCTGTGCTCTGCGAGGTCCCCGCCTCGGTGCTAACAAACAAAAGTCTAACTAATAATCCAGTCCAGTCCACTACTAATAAAACAAACCTTGACTCAGTCATCAAGCTCCAGCGCTCATGAGAGAAGTCCTGAATCACCCAACTTATCAGCTAGCTTAGCTAGGACTACCGGTAGCAGTACAGCTGAGGCCTGTTTCACGAAGCAAGCTCAGTTTTCCCTGGATCTCTCAGACCTGTCCGGCTACACTAATGGAGATCATGGTGATCGGGGATAACCGGTATCACCACGCTGGTTATCAACTCGCTCAGTCGATCCAGGTTTGTCTCATCAAGAGCCGTGAACGCCGCGTGTTTCACGGCGGATGAGCAGCGTGTTATACTGGAAGAGTATGAGGAGGGAAAACAAAACTGACATAGTAAATTTATATAGTAGACTAGCGTTACAGACTCAGAACACAATTGCTGACTTGACAGTGGATTATAAAGCTTTTGGATGGCATTACCACCTACTGGCCAAACAGAACAGTCAGGTAAGTTTCAATTGTCTAACATTAGATGTTCAAGTTATTGAAAAGAATAACGTCCACTCTTGCTCTGTTGTGGATCAATATCTATAGATGGCGTGGTGGCTGGTAGCCTGCTAGGCTTTCTTCTTGACAGATAGCTCTGGCAGAGAAACACTAGGCCTAGCGTTCAGGATTAGGCAGCTAAGTTTATAGATTTCTAGCAACTTGGCAGTTTGAAGTGGATGATAAAAAGAGCTTACAAAACTTGCAAGAATATATATATATATATCCGCACCGGAGCGATGGAGCGGCAATAAAGAAACCCGCACCACCGCACCGTGTTAAATAACGACACACCGCTCCTCGCTCGCTCCAGCTCCGCACCGCTCATGTACTCTGCTATCAATGTGTTTGCAAAAACCTTTGTGCTACAAATAAACTTTAAAACAGAGGAGAAACATTTAGGCCTAATAGTAAGATTACAAATTGTAATTGTTTATTAGCACTTTGTGACGATAAGACACACACACACACACACACACACACAACAAAATAACCAATGAATGACTGAACGATTTGCTTGAGCACAAAACTGTAACAAAACACACAGATCAGCAGGATACTGTGCTGAAGGCTACAGCAGAGTAGGGCACAGCTTGGAACATTTTGAAAATTTAAAAAATTTAAAAAAAAATTTAAAAAAAAAAATGTCCAAGCCCACCAGATGATAGCATTATCATAAAATCAGCACTGACATCCCTGTGTTTTATAGTACCAAACCTACAAAATCCAAAAAGGACGACCCAGAGACTTTTACCCTTTTGTCTTCAATGACACAATGGGTCTTGAGATGAAGGAGGACAGAGGAGTCCATCCAGGAGACATCAAACTGGCCTTGAAGGGACATGTGAAAGATGGTTACACGGTAAAATTAACTCATCACAGCTTTGGGATGAAAGCCTCTTTGCTGACAGAAACATATTTAGCAAAAATTCTGTTTACACCATTACTTAGATTGATTTTGTATTGTTTTCTAGTTCAATCCTGCATCTAAACTGTCATCTGACAATCACTACTACAACGCACAACCAACTCTAAATGACAAAGTTCATGTTCTGGTGTGTATTGTACCTGCTGACAAAATACTTCTACTGACTAAAGACGATGTGAAGAAGATGAAGGACATCAGAGAGACGGCCAGTGACCTGGGTAAGAGCAAACATCAGGGGTCCGTTTCCCAAAGCAGGTTTAGTGAAAACTCTGAGTTTCTCTCTGTGTCCGTCCGCCCTCTTTCAGCCACACGCGGTATTTAACTTCCTCATTCATTCAGTCAGCAGGCGAGTTTTGGCATGGCATATTAGTTCTGCCGTCTGTTAGCTATTTTAAAAAAATTAAAAAAAAAAAAAAAAAAAAAAAAACAGTCAGACCTTTATTAGAAGTCCATTAGTAGTTAGGTGCAGTGTTAATTTCGTCGGCTATTTTTCAGTTTAGTTTTAGTCTTAGTCTTGTGTCAAATGCCCTTATTAGTTTTAGTCATATTTAGTCAACTTGTATTCTTTTTTGTTTAGTCACATTTTAGTCAATGAAAAGTCTTGGCATTTTAGTCTAGGTTTAGTCAAAGAAAATCCAAAGTATTTTAGTCTAGTTTTAGTCGACTAAATTACAAAGTATTTTAGTCTAGTTTTAGTCAATAGTCTTTTTTTAGTCTTTGACCTGCATCATGTTGGCTTTTTTTTTTTTTTTTAATTTAACAATATGTTAAATTATTATTTTAAAAATGTAAATTGCTTATCAAACAGACCTAACAATTCAGCGACTAATGAATGAGCAGTAGTATGCATGTGATAACATAGATTGAAAAATAAGCCGAAGTGATACCTCTTCTCTGAATAGACAAGCTAAGCCAGTGAGCTGCTGTCAGCCAGTGAAAGTAGAGCGGAGTGGGAACTCTTCGCTTTGTTACACAATCTATGTCAGTGCACTGTTGTTTTACTTTGTTCTCGCTGCGCTATGCTTCAGACAGCGCCACACACACACACACACACACACACACACACACACAGGGCGTAAAATTGGGTAGGGACGCCAGGGACACTTCACTACCAATATCCAGCCACCACTGTACAGTCCCTAACAATATAAACACTGTCCGTCAGTGTCTAGTCAATTCTTATGGTACACAAAGGGAGGAGGAGAAAAACTAACGCGCATCCAATGAATGCACTTTTTGGATTATAATTTAAAAGTCTATGACGAAAAAGGAAAAACACATTTTATTAAGTTTTTATTTAATGAAGTAGATTTCGTCTCGTCTTTTGTCGTCAACAAAAAATGCGTGTTACTTTCGTCACAGTCAGTATTTAAGGGTATTGATTTCGTCTCGTCTTTGTCTTGTTTTCATCATGAAACACCCATCATTGACGAATATATTTTGTCTAGTCTCGTCTGACGAAATTAACACTGGTTAGGTGGCAACTTTTTTACATGAACATGGCATATCCTTTCGACAACGATCCCGTGGATGAAGGTGCAGTGTTACTGCGCAGAGAATTAAATACCGTATTGATCTGAATATAAAACGATATTTTTTTCCATTGAAAATGCCCTGAAAAAACGCCCTCGTCTAATATTGGGGGTCTAAGCAAATACACATGTATTGTACTTGCATATGTTCCGTGCTTGAATACAGCACACTTCCCCCGCTCTGGCACGGTTGGAAGGGGTGTGCTCCAGCACGGTACGGGCGTTCATGCACGAGCACATGAACGGTCACGCACGCAGCGCGCGAACGTGGATACAACGTAAATCATGCAACTTTCCCCCTGCCTCCGCAAAATCGATTAATGAGCAGCGCGATTACCAGCAAATGGCCGCGTCGCACAATCAGTAATCAACCATGTTGTCTGTGTCATTGTCCATGGTGCTGCTGCAACCGCGTATAAACAAAAGTTGATTTATGATGAAAGGTATATATGGCAATCTGTGTGCCGGCCGAGGCACCAGCCGGAATCAGGTGGGCCGGCCGGTGTGCGCTGCCACCCGGTTGAATGCAGCAGCCAGCTGACATGCCGCTCCGGCTGTCAATTTGGACGCTCTCTGAAGTTACCTCCGAAACTGTCAAGGTAAATAAACATCCCTTATTAACCCTGGCCCTGAGTGCAATGTGAGACGGTGGCGGTCTCAGAAAGAAGAGCTAAAAAATGCCCACAGCCAGAGAAGGGCTTCTCGTGATCCAAAAACTGGTCGATTCAACGAGACTGACAGGAGGGTGTGCAATTTTGTGAATGAGAAACGTAGTGAAGGACTGCCCGTTACGAGGGCTGTGATGCAGCAAAAAGCACCTGAAGTTGCCACAGAGCTCAACATACCCCGCACTGAGTTTAAAGCTAGCATGGGCTGGTGTCGCAGAATGTCCATATAAAAAGTATATTTCCAAAAAAGGGTCTTGAAAAAGAGGGGTCGTCTTAAAATCAGGGTCGTCTTATATTCAGATCAATACGGTATTCGTCCGGAGATGGTTATAAGACTGCACATAGATGTTTTACCTGTTTGAACAATGTTTTTATATTTCATCATAAGATGCTGCCAAGTGCGCTTCTAAATGCACCTAAATGAAATAAATTAATAGGCTACCATTCAAGCAGTTTTCCCCTGTAATATTATTGTAATTGCAATGGACTACATTTAAACTTACGCACTGACCCGAGCAGCAGTGTTCTCCCACGCCGTCTCCCTCTGCTTTGCCACTGCAGCGGTGTTGCACTTAAAAAAAAAAAAAAAAAAAAAAAAAAAACATGTTCAAACTCGCTGTATGAATCCATTAAGATTTCCAATTCAGCTGGGGTGAAAAACGCAGCCTGATGCTTCCCCGTTGCCATGGTGACTCGTCAAATCAGGGTTCCATTGACTCTGTCTTTTTACAGCTGTGGGTCACGCGCTTAACTCCAGGTGAAACTACTCCGAGTTGATCAAACTAACTCAAATCAGCTGTTCTGGAACCGAAAACTCAGAGTTTCCTGTCTCAGAGTAGATCAACTCAGAGTTCAGGGTAAGACTCAGAGTTTGTTGAACCTGCTTCATGAAACGGACCCCAGGATGTTGATTAGTTTGTGTGTAAAGCTGTGGTGCCACATTGAGATTAGTCAGTGTTACCTTGAAAACTGTATTCTTAAAGGACTGAACAGTTTCCTGTTGTGTATCTGCAGGAATTCCCCAGCTGGCTGTCCTCACCAGAATTGATTTAGCCTGCCCACTGATCAAGGAAGATCTGAAGAACGTCTATAAGAGCAAGAACCTGAAGGAGAAAGTGAGTTTCTACTAGTAATTTTATGATCGACTTCATAAAGACTTTATTAACTGCTCAAAAAAATTAAGGGAACACTTCAGATCACTTCACTTCACATCACATATCAGATCTTGATGAACGACTCATTCAAGTTGAAAATCTTCATCAATAACTTATTATTGTATTACATTTTGTTATTTTATTATTTTTTGTCTTCAGCATTGCTATTATTATCTTTTTCATTCATATTGTATTAGTGTTAGGGCATTATTGTAATTATCACAATAAATATTGAAGACTTGTACTCAGCAATGCAATGTACTCAGGTGTCCCTTGAAATTAGGATCTTGATCTCAATGGGACTTATATTATTAAATAAAGGTTATTATTATTACTATTACTATCTGAGCAAAAACGAATTCTGAAATCAGCTGTTCCTTTTGTTACTTTCAACTTAGATGGAGAAATTCAGTCAGTTGGTGGGAATTCCAATGAACTGCATCTTTCCTGTGAAGAACTACAGTGAGGAAATAGATGTAGACAGTGAAGTTGATTCTCTGATTCTGAGCGCCCTGAGACGGATCATCAGCTCTGGAGAAGACTTCATCAACGACATGGAAACCTAAGTCACTTTCATTTGGCTTTCAGAGATGTTCATGGCTTTGCAGAAACAATATAGTAAGAATCATTTTTAGCTCTTCTGCATTTTTATTGACTGTAGTGACTGTAGCGCCTTCGTCATGTGTTTCATGAGATTCTTTTTGTGAAAATATGTGAAAACTTTCTTTTTGGCTTATTTTCCAAAAGCAGGTAAACTGAGAAAAGCTACCAGCCAGAAATCTTTGTTACCAATCATAAAACCGCATTACGTATTATTTACAGGCTGTGCTTTGAGCTTCATGTTTTATTCAGGATGTCAGTGCTTCTCTTCTACCAAGAACACTGATCTCTGCCACTTTTCTCTTCAGCTTCATGTTTTCTTGTTGGAGGCTTAAGGCTGGAAATATGTCACCATATCTCTAATAACATGTAAAGCAGACGTTTCTAAAAGCAAAAACACAGACGTGTAGAAAGCGTCAGATAGTAGTAAGCAACTTTGAGTTGATTGGCTGACGTCACGATAGGTATGGTGGACAGTGAGGGTCACATCAGAACAAGAGAGGCACAGGGATTAAGAAAAAATAACTTTTTGTTGAAAAGGAACACCTGTGTGTGTGTGTGTGTGTGTGTGTGTGTGTGTGTGTGTGTGTGTGTGTTTCTGTGAACAAACATTAAATATGATTACATCAGTCAAAAGCTAGAAAAACATTTTTAAGAATTTCCCATTTTGGGATCAATAAAGTAAATCTATCTATCTATTTTCTGTCATATCTGAGGAGAAACATGTTCTGATCTGAATGGATAACATCTTTACAGCCCATAATAGTCCAGTAATTTTAGGCCAAAATTGGGGTCAACCTAGGACAAATTGCAAGAGAAGCAAACTCAACTGATTTTGTATCCTCAGTTTGTCCTGAGTGAGGGAAAAAAAGTCCCAGGAAATCCCATTGGTGGAAAGTTTTGAAAATCACCTATTTATGACCACATATTACCAAAAAACACTGTTTTTAACACACAGGGGAAAGGGGTTCAAAATTTACTTTCAGATATCACTATAAAAATTCACAAGTTGATTGCACACACAAAGACAAGAAAAAAAGTCAATTACAAGGTCTTTGAATTATTCTGTTTACACATGCATATCACACATTATCTGATTGGATATACGCTAATAAGGAATATCAGGAATAAATGCCAGAACAGATATTTAAACAGTGAATTAAAAGGTTACTATATATACAGTAACCTTTTAATTCACTGTTATGTAGTAACCTTTTAATTCAAGGTTACTATATATATAGTAACCTTTTAATTCACTGTTTAAATGTCTCTTCTGGCATTTATTCCTTATATTCCTTATTAGCGCATATCAAATCAGATAATGTGTGATATGCATGTGTAAACAGAATAATTCAAAGAACTTGTAACTGACTTTTTTTCTTGTCTTTGTGTGTGTAATCACCTTGTGAATTTTTATAGTGATATCTGAAAGTAAATTTTGAACCCCTTTCCCCTGTGTGTTAAAAACAGTGTTTTTGGTAATATGTGGTCATAAATAGGTGATTTTCAAAACTTTCCACCAATGGGATTTCTTGGGACTTTTTTTCCCTCACTCAGGACAAACTGAGGATACAAAATCAGTTGAGTTTGCTTCTCTTGCAATTTGTCCTAGGTTTTTTCATAAAATGACTGGACTATAATGCCTCCATATCGAGGGCTGCAACAACAGCCCTTTACTTGGTTTTGTTTTATTCACTCTAAAATTCAAACGCTTATTTGCTGTAAACAATTTTTTTTAAAAGGTGCAACAATTTGTGTGCTCAGTGCTCCTGGCGGGCTGAGGGGGACACACAGCCGGGACGCAGCAGGGAGTTATTTTTGAACAGGGGCATCAGACATCAGAAGGGGGGGAGAGAGGGCTGCACGTCAACAAGGTGACACCTAAAATCCAATCCTCCAGAAGTGTAAAAAGGTAGCACAAAATGTCAAGTGAAGGAGGACAAAATCCTCACATTTCACCCGTTCACTGGCTCACATGTTTCCGCACAGATCCTTCAGCCCAGCATTTGAGGTTAACATGCTTAGTGAGGCAGTGTATATGTATTATATTATTATATTATATATGTATTCTATATGTATTGTATGCATGTAATGTACATACAAGTTCAGAGAGTGTGCACAGCTGTGGCGGCACATTGTCGAGCACAGACAACATCACATCCACAGCCTATGAACCTACACACATCTACAGGTGAAACAACAACACTGAAACAATAAAGGCTGTTGAGACCAAATCATCTCTGTGAACGGTTCATGTTACTCTCTTAAAGAACGCACATGGAGTCTCTGTAAGCCTTGCTGTATATTGTTGCTGGTGTCATTATCATTATTATTATTTTAGTGTTGTCTTTTTGCATGGCACGGTTTTGTTAGCTTTTGTTCTGTTTTGATTTTTTGTCTTGTGGCTGTTACTGTTGTGTGTGTTACTGTGGAGGATTGTGTATTTGTTACATGTTGCCACCACCTATTCATTCCATTTACACTTTACAAAAATAAAAATTAAAAAAAGGAAAAAAGGAAATAGAAAGGGGAAAAAGAAAAAGAAGAAAAAGAAAAAGGAGAAAAGCAGAAAAGTTTTATACATAAAAAGAAAGAAAAAAGCAGGAAGAAAAAGAGAAGAAAAACATAAGAAAAACATCCCCACTGGGGGGTGGTGGTTGGGTTGAAAGGTCATATTTTTTTTTTTTTTTTTAAAGGCTGTTGAGGAGGAGAAAATGATGAAGTCATTTAACAACTCAAAACAACTCAAACACAAAGAGAGGACACCAGCGTGATGTGAACCATCAGCAGCAGGGACCAGTCGACCGGTGGCAGAAGCCAATCTGATAATTATCCCTCGTCTGTGAGCCACAAATCAAACACACCGCGTGACGATGAGGATCTTCTAACCAACCATGGAACAACTTCTTGGGACCTGCCCCGCCCACACCGCCATGGAGCTGGCAGGGGGTGGACACACACAGTTTTGTTCCACCTTGTTTTCTTGTGGTTTAATCACGGTGACATGTTGGCATGTTAGATTTTAATTTAGATTTTTTTTTTTTTTTTTTATTTCAGCTTTTAAATCTTTTTATTTCATGTTTATTATTTATTTTTTGTATTAATGCACTTCATGTTATGTCAATCTTATTTTTAATTCCATTTTTAAAAATATGTATGCAATGTTTATTCCATGTTTTGATTTTAATTTGTTAATACACTTTATTTCATAATGCTGATGTGAAATTAAAAAATAATTATTATGACATTCTTTATACAACGTTTTGCCTTGTCTGCATCGCCTGGCAGAGCTCCACCTCGTGCTCCTTGCCAGCCACACAGCTGAAGAAAAGAAAAGTAACTGAGTAACTTTTACACAGAGTAAATATTAAAATAAGTTACTTTGTACTTGAGTAAAACTTCACCACTAAAACTTTCCCTGAAGTCAAATAATTTAGTCCTCTTTGCACCTGTGGCAGAGAGTGAAGGTGAAGGTAAGGGAGAAGTGGATGGAGTTTTGTGAAACGTTTAATATTTAACGTCTCTAAAGATATCATTAACCTTTTTTTGGCTTCATGTTTCATGACTTTTCCTAATTTAAAGGGGACGATTTTTAAAGGCAATAAAATAACAACAGTTTTAAGCAGGAAAAGTCGATAGCTGGTTAATCAGCTGATAGACGATTATATAGCAGGAGGCTTCCTACTAAAATATGAGCAAATAAACTTCTCAGACTGAGGGAACCAGAATTAAAGGCTCACAAATGAAACCTGCCTCCAATAAAGGCCTGGTACATCCCAGTCTGTTTGGGATTGACGACCAGATGTTTAATATGTGAACATCTGCATCTGGTTAGACATGAGAGTTTGAATTTCTGTGTGTTCATGTGTTTAAATTTTGTGTTTTTTTTTCACCAAATATCCCTTTCCCCTCCTTTGTTTACACTCTCCTTTAGTTTCACTCTCAGTGTCTCAGTCATTTCACTCTGCAGTGAAACTGAAAGTGAGTCGGGCTGTGACTCGACAGGAAACTGGAGGATTTCTTTTAAGTCATGAGACTTTTCACCGCAGTGTGAGAAGGCAGAGCTACGTGATCCACACACTGCACTCTCTCTCAGCTTGACAGCAGCACAGGTTGGTTTTTTCTCAGTTTGTTCTCCTCAGGTTTTGTAGTAAAACACAGACAGACGTACTGTTGTTTCTATTGTTAGAATTCAGTGTTTTGTCTTCATATTAATGCAGTGATTAATACCTTCAGTCACTGAGGAAATGGGATCATTTCAAATGTGAAGAGACACCTGGACACAGCAGATCATTTCTTTAAGCTGCTTCTTTGATTTTCATTTTCAGTGTCGGTGGTGATTTGAAAACTGGTGTGACTTTCCAACTTCACTGTAAGACAAACTTTTTTAAATTCATTTGAATCAGTGACTTTTATTAGCTTAGCTTTAAGAGTTTATTTAAATTTCTGAATATTTTCACCACTATTTCTCACAGAATGAAACCTAAAACTGCAGATGCTTTTATTTTATTTATAAATTGTTATTATAATGTTGGATTTAACTAAAGAAACATTTTCATGTTGTACCATATATATTCACTTTCACCAGTGATAATGCACAAAGCCATGATCCTCTCAACTCATTTTGAGCTTAAAGTGTAACAACTCTAAATATTCAACTTTTTCAATCAAGTTATTAAGTCTCAGAGTTATGATTACAGTTTGAGGCAGGGAGGGAAGTTTCTGTCGTTTGGTTTTGTTCGGTGACAGTGATCACTTGGCAATGTGATGTTTGTTATGTTGGCCCTGGTTCACCCTGAAGATACATCAAACTAGAGCTTCATTATTTTTACGTTGTAAATGAATTCCCTTTCTTTACACTGAGTTTGTTTGTCTTTGTGGCTGGTGTGCTGTTTCATGGTTTGGTCTGACAGGGAAAAGCAAAAAAGCTGGTGATGAAAACAGATTGGACAGACAGATTCAAAGAGCCGGCCTGATGACTGGTTTTACCCCAGAACCCTCAGAAATCATCCTGGAGCAGAGAAACTGTTGAAGTTGCAGACTGTTCTTCAGCACAGGGACCCGCCCTGTGGTTTCTTTAATGGCCTCAGAGGCTGTTAGTGATCGATGAGCCCAGATAATACACAGGGTGTTTTCCCTTTGGTGTGCAAAGAGAAAGAGCACAGGACAGAAAAGGGGGAAAAATACAAAATAAATGCAAAATAATGAATACTACTGATACTAATCCTGCCTTTGTTGCCACCACTGCTACTACTGCTACTAACAGTAATAAGAAGAGCTGAGGGGGTCTTATATTTAGGTTATATTTATGTTATATATATGTTATATTTGCTGTTTTGTTTGTTTTTCCTGCCTTTTTCTCTCTTTCAGTGTCTTTATCCTTCAGCGTCCTTCTGTTTTGCAGGACATTGCATGTTTTCCTGTTTTCACTTTCTCTTGGTTTTACCTTCCTTCCTGTTGTCATTTTTCTTTCTGGTTATTCTGCTTTTGCTCTGTCTGTCAGAGTACTCTGTGAGCTGTTTTTAAAGGTGCCATACGCATAAAGATTATAATTATTATTGTTATATGTTGTGTTTATTTGACCAGACATCCCTTTCCCCTCCTTTGTTTACACTCTCCTTTAGTTTCACTCTCAGTGTCTCAGTCATTTCATTCTGCAGTGAAACTGAAAGTGAGTCGGGCTGTGACTCGACAGGAAACTGGAGGATTTCTTGTAAGTCACAAGACTTTTCACTGCAGTGTGAGAAGGCAGAGCTACATGATCAACACACTGCACTCTCTCCCAGCTCGACAGCAGCACAGGTTGGTTTTTTCTCAGTTTGTTCTCCTCAGGTTTTGTAGTAAAACACAGACAGATGTACTGTTGTTTCTATTGTTAGAATTCAGTGTTTTGTCTTCATATTAATGCAGTGATTAATACCTTCAGTCACTGAGGAAATGGGATCATTTCAAACGGGAAGAGACACCTGGACACAGCAGATCATTTCTTTCGGTGGTGATTTGAAAACTGGTGTGACTTCCACGTTTAAAGGTAAGAGAATTATTTTTTTTTTGTCAGACTTTAATTGAATCAGTGACTTTTATTAACTTAGAGTTCTCACAGAATGAAACCAAAACTGCAGATGCTTTTATTTTATTTATAAATTGTTATTATAATGTTGGATTTAACTAATCACTATAGAAACATTTTCATGTTGTACCATATATATTCACTTTCTCCAGTGATAATGCACAAAGCCATGATCCATTCAACTCATTTTGAGCTTCAAGTGTAATACAACTTGAAATATTCAACTTTTTCAATCAAGTTATTAAGTCTCAGAGTCATGATTACAGTTTGATTTTAGGCAATGAATAAATTGTTCATTCAACTATAAGATCTAAGTTGATCTAATGTGTTATTTTCCAGCAATGGGAGATTTCATTTCCACATATGGTAAGACACAACATTTTAAAACTCAGTGTTGATTAACTGATCACTCACAGAGAATAACAAGTGGCTGCATGGTGTCTCTGTGAAACACTGCTGACGTCTTAACCAACATGTGCAATTTGTTTCTCAGCTTTTAGTGAGCCATGGAGGGAAATACCATGGAGGTAAGTACCAAACTAATGTATCTGTGGTGCTCTCTGTGTTTTAGTCTTTTCAAAATGGCAGAAACTGTGCAACACGGTGCTTAGTGACTGTTTCTCCAGACGTACATGAGACCACAGCGGTGTTTCAGCATCTTTAATAAAGTGGTTTACAAACTGATTTAGGGGCTTGGATAGTGAGTTGAGTTGGGCTTCATAAATTGAGTTGGGCTTCATAAGTGACGTGTGCCCACTGTGCACCGGTCAGCCAACCTTCCACTACACCGGCTCCTCTCCGCCTGTGGCAGTAGACCTCCATGTCAGTTGTGTAAACGTTCATTTTAAGGCGAGGACAGGGGCTCATTTGATTGGTTTAAAGTGAATCGGCTGTTTCAAACCCACTCCACGGCTGTTTCAAACCCACTCCACGCCTTCTCTCCTCCCTTGCACCGGTAGGAGTGACAGCGGAGTCCGTGCGCCATGGCGCACAACATGCCAAACTTGCAAAATCCACCTGGCCACACCCAGTTGGTGAAGCTGCACTGCACTGCACCCCCGCCTCACCAGGTCTGTGAAAATAGAGCCCATTGTAACTAAACCTTAAACACAGCGTGGCCACACCTCAGACACATGTGCTGCTTTGAACTGTGTTTGCAATTCTGCAACACACTTCCTCCTTAACACTAGACACTATTTCATACAGAAGACACCTCGCTCAAAAAGGAAATCATGTGGTTACCATTGGGAAAACACTTATGTTCAAAATATAAAACACATCGGGTAATTAGAAAACCTGAGACACACACATGAAAACACTTACTTAGAAAACTGAACAGCAGTCAGTCAGGGCCGAAGCTCTACAAACAGACCCCAGGTCAGCCATGTTGAGGACTTTGCAAGCATGGAGGCGGTGAGAGAAAGAGGCAGATGAAGACATCGTATGCAATGTGGATGAGATTTTGTGGCCGAACCCTAACAGAGCACAGGAGATCCTGTGCATAGATACTGTGCATCATTGGCGGATCTATCAGGGTGGCATGGGGTGGCAACTGCCACCTCTAAAAATGCCTTGCCACCCCAGTTTCAGACAGTTTATTTATTTATTTATTTTAATTGTGGCTGTTCGGAGAATTACAAGCACGAAACTCAAATGTCCGAGTGCAAGTAAATGCAGCAAGAGATGACACTCCTCATCCCTCCACTGTGAGACGATCTAGCCCTCCCCCAACAGCAGCTGTCGCTGTTTGCGACTTGGCCTGCATTCAGAGGGACTCCACCTCACCTGTGGCACAACAGTGACTACGTTTACATGCACACCATATTCTGGTTCGGGTCAATATTCTGGTTAAGGTAACTGCGCCGCGGCAACTGGAATATTCCGTTTACATGTTACTTGGCATGCCCCCGTGTTTTGGCGTATTCCACTCTCTGACGTAATGTGACACTCAGCCGCGGGGGGCAGCAGCAGGCGTATAGGCGTCTGGTCTGCTAGAAATACAGAAGAAGAAGAAGCAGTAGAAGAAGAAGAAGCTCTCGCTAGTTCTATGTTTTCTCCCATCGATATACTCCATGATATTGAAATCTTTCAGTAGCTGAAGGCAGATTGCAGTCTCCTCCTCACTCCAAAAATGTTGACTCTTGCTGCTTTTCGCCATGCTGTTCGCCAGGTCGTTTTCACCGCTTGCAGTAACCATAGCAACAAAGACGCCCCAGGATTCCTTGCGAGTCGAGCATGCGCAGACGCGACTGAATATTCCGGTTCGGGGAGTTTTCCGACTAAGGTGTTTACATGGCACAGTATTCCGGTTGGAACAGGAATATTCCAGGGGGCTTATTCGAAATTCTCTCCAACCGGAATATGACCTTAATCGGGTTCGGTGCGTGTTTACATGACACGTGCGCAACCGGTATATTGCGAATATTCCGGTTAAAACAGGAATATGGTGTGCATGTAAACGTACTCATTAACGGCAGGCACGGTGCGGGGGGGTGGCTTTTGGGGCTTAAGCCCCGGATCTTTCCTCAAAAGCCGCGGATCTTTTTTTAGCTTTATTTTTATGATTAGTTTATCATCCTATACGAACAATGTGCATCTTGCGGAGAAGAAGCGGCGAGTCAATTTTCAAACCGATCAGACTTTGTATTTTGTCGTAACTTATCAACATGAATGGACAATGAGCCCAAACTCAGATGAAAAAACAAAAGCCCCAATGGCAAAGCAGTTAGCGTCTCTGCCTGCTGTGCAGGAGACCAAGGGACCATACAACAGGGCAACCTTACCCTATTACTTAATTTTGTTGTTGACTATGACAATAAAGTGATTCTTATTATTCTGCCTGTCATTGGCTAGATGAAACACACAGTGGCATTTAAGATTTGTGTAATTTTCATTTCTGTGCTCTTAGTGAATTTGTATTGTAGCCCAGGTGCAAACGGCAGCCGGTTGTGACAGTTTGCTGCCGGTGGGTTTGGAGTTCTTAACAGTTTCTTTGTTGATATATCGCTTCATACTCACCGTGACGAGCCCTAACCTTTTGGAGCCGCTTACCGCTGTTCTCCGTCGTGAGTGTGCCTGATGTCGTGATGTAAAACTGAACTGAAAAGTGAACTGGTGACTGTTTGTTATGTTTGTAGCCACTAGCCTAGCCGTCTCCATATATTTCAAAGGGACCGTTAGCTTAGCGGCTAGCGCTACTTATTGAGTGTGTATTCTGACTTAAAGTCTGGTGTTGGGTGCTTATATTAATTTGAAATGAATGAATGAACCAGAATGAACCAGAATGAACCAGAATGAATGTCAAATCAGAGATTATTGTATTGCATTGCATTATATTGACTAATGAAATGATATATTAGGATATATATTGATGCCTGTTGATCCCTGTTGCTTTTAATGACAGATCTCTTGCCCTTTGTAACTGCACTAATTGAGAGTGCCCCTGTGTTAAGCATGTTATTGTGTTGGTGCTGATGTGAAAGTGTGTTCATATGATGGAAATGTGTATCCTTTTGTCATCAGAGTTACATTTTGACAAAGGATTTTTAAGTTTTGATGAGAATGTTTCAGTTTGCCATAAATGTGAATGCAGAGTCGCAGCTGCACAGGCAAGGCAGGCAACTGCTTGGGGCCCCGAGCTGATAGGGGGCCCCCGAGACTCGGGGATGAGGGCTGGTTTTACTGAAATACACTGGTTGGAAGGGCCCCCTGGGAGGTGTTGTGTCTTATTTGCTTGTGTTTAGAGTTTTGGCACAGTGAGCAAAGCATTTGCAAAATGAGTTCAAGCATTCGAAAAAAACAAAACAAAACTGTAATCTAATTGATGCACACATGATAAATCTGCTCTTTCCACTCACACTGAAGGTAGTGCCTCTCTGAAACAGCTAGTCAGTCGGTCAGTGAGTGAGTCAGTCAAATTACAGACAAATCATGAAAAAAGGAAAAGCTTGCAACCCTGCTGAAGCCACGAAAAAGAAGGCTCCACCTCTGTGTATTGTACATGTCCCAACTCTCTGTGAGTACAGTCATTTTACTGCCTTGGCCAAATGCAAGGGGGATCCAAAGAAGAGGCAATCATATCTACATGGTATTCGTGATATGAGACTCTGTTACCCCTTTTCCACCAGGGCTGGTTCGGAGCCGGTGCCTGACTTAGCACCAGTTTTTTGGTTTTCCACCGCCCAAGCTGGGGCCAAACTGGTTCCAAACTGGTTCCAAACTGGTGCTAGGCAAGCACCGACTCCGAGCAGGGGCTAAACAGGAGCCAGAGAAAGAACCGATGACACGACCCACCGCGTCATTGGTGGGCGGGGTTACAAAACAAAACAGGAACTGCGAACGCTATAAACATAAACAATAATCCCCGAGAAGCCGTGGGTTATACTGATTTTACAACGGCATGGAACGCGGCTCAGCAAATTACATTTAAGGATGAGAGGCACCCGTTTTATAACTAAACATAGCTGTCATTCGTTCCGATCACAAATCCAACGGGTAGCCGACAATAATTGTGTTTTTCGCCTCTGTATTGAAATGTAGGCTTGTAAAGACACAAGCAGTATTTGAATCGCTAATAAATCCAGATCCTGCTCCACCCGGGGCCAGAAACTGTATCGGGAAAGTAGCGTTATATGGACACAAACTGTATGGGGAAAGCAGCATTATATGCTTGACTGAGACGCGGCTCACGAACATCATCCCCGACTCACTGATCAGTTTCACCGGCTTCAGGACAGGACGGGCGGACAGAGACAGAGACGCTGCAGCCACTGTATTGTATGAGTGTGCAGTTTTATATGTGTTGAAGTAATGAAGCTGCTGTGACAATGTAATTTCCTGTGAAGGATTAATAAAGTATCATTCATTCATTCATTCATGATGGTTATTGTGATTCTGAGCGAGTGTCTCGCGCACCCACGTCATCACGTTTTCCGATGACGTCATGACGTGGCTCTGAATTGGCTCCACTTGGCTCTAGGCTGGTGGAAAAGCAAACCGGTTCTTCGTTGGCACCAGTTAAGCAGCGGTTCTAGCACCAGCTCCAAACTAGCCAGGTTCTTTCTTGTGGAAAAAGGGCATGTGAAGATGCCTCTTCACCCTACCGTATGAAGGATGTTTGTGACCAGATACATTTGGATATAACTGGCTATCATCAAAATTGTTATAAAACCTTCACCTTCACCTTGCGATAAAGAGCCTCTTTGTTCAATTCCCATGCCCTAGGCTCAGTGACTTTCCAGGCAGACATGATTTTAGCAACGATATTCTAACACTGAAAAATGTACTACAGTGTGCTGGATCCCCACCTTTAAAAAAAAACACTCTGTGGTTAAGTCCTTTAAACAGACTAAAGTCAGGAATGTGTTTTGTATTGCCACAGCTCCTCCTTTATCAACCCGTCTCACCACAATTTTAGGATTATTTTGAAATTCATTCAGGGCTTTCCTTTCTGATACACTTATATTACAATTCTTCAGCCTGTTTGTGGATTTGACAGTTTATTCCATGTCTTTTTCAGCTAGTTTGCTAACTGTAGCAAGTGTTGGGAGATCCTTTTTTGTGACTGTTTGTTTGTTAATGTTCTGGGTTTCTTCAGTGTTTGTTGCAGGCTAACTCATCTACAGATTAATATATTTTTATTGTCTATCTTGAACTTCCTGGTGGTCTGTAATGAGAACCAAATAATATATTCACCATCTGAATAACTGATTTAATCTCACCTTCATGTGATCTGAAGTCTTTTCTTTGTTAAACAGAGACAAAGACAGAGAGCTGCAGTATGTGAAGAATTACAAACCCTACAGAGACGACATCCAGCATCTGAGAGTCCTGCTTTATGGTCCAGTTGGAGCTGGAAAATCCAGTTTCATCAGCTCTGTTGACAGTGTCTTACAAGGCAGAATCACAACCAGAGCTTTGGTCGAGGCAAACTCTGGTCCATGTCCCTCCAGGACGGTATGAACACCTTTTATCACACCAATAAACTCAGCAACAGCCACATGTCTGAAGTGCACACCCAAGTATAGATATATTGCAGCAAGACATTTAGCAAAATTAAACTAAGAGGTGAAAACCTGGTGTACAGTTGGAGGGCAGCTCCATTTAAAAAGCAGCTGTTTTGACCTCAGCTCTGTGAACAGCAGCTCTAATGGTCACATTTCTGCCTAACATCTCCATCTAGTCTTGGCCCCTTCGCCCAACGAGCGCTTTCTGAATGTTTGACGTCATTAACAGTCATATAGCTCTGATATGTTGTTAATGATTTAGATAGAAATTAAACTGTAGCTCTTCATGCTGCTATTTTCCAATAACCATTATAGACTGTTTATTAATCAGAAGTGGTTTCAAGGTTTTGAACGTTTTTAATTAACTTCATTAATCTTTATCTGTGGAAGCATGTTCTTAAAGATCTCTGGATAAACATTCAGGGCCCGATCTTAAACCCGGCGCAAAGTGTCGACAAGCACAACTCAAGTCTCTTTTCGAGTTCCCAAGCAGCTCAGTTGTCATTTCCCCGTCCAGCGCCCCCTTGTGGAACAGCAAAGTGTCTTGTGTCCCTCTGAGCTCCATGGGCGTGTTGCTCTGAAAATGATCTGAGCTCAGCTGCAGTGTTGCTGCGTTGCTCAAAGTGACTGAGCAGCAAACAGCAGCTCTGAGGTCAGTGCTGCACTTTTCTCTGCTGTCTGAAGCTCATTATCAAACAGCAATGGTGGCCTACATAGGGGGCGCCGGCGAGCATCCGCTCTGTTTGTCCCACACACAGGGGCGCTGCTTCACCTCAGGGAGCTCAGATGGAGTCCTGCTGTCGCTGTAGATGATCTGCTCGTGAGCTTTCACTCAGTCTCCTTCCTTCTTACCTGGAGAATCCACCATTAGAACAGCAGCCCACCAAGGTGTGACACACCTGGCTGTTAAAGGGGACGGGAGATTGTGTTACAAGTGGAGTCAGGTAGAACCCAAATGCAGGAGGTGGCAGGCAAAGAGGCTTGAAGAAAACAAGAATATTTACAAAACTCAAGAAAACTAAAACACTTGGAACGTGTGCATCACACGCAGTAATGAAAATGACCAAGGACTAAAAAAAAAAAAAAAAAAAAAACTAAACTGAAGACAGGACTTAAATACAAAAGGAACTAACAAGGAAACAAGACACACCTGGGGAAGGGGCTGGAATACAAGACAGGAGGACACAGGATTGGTTGAGGGGAACACTGGGGAGGGCAGACAGGACTGACACACACCTGAGCTCTGCACTACCAAGAGACATTACCGGGTGAGCAAGGTGTGTTGAGTCTAAAGCCAGAGTTTGACGTGTTACGATGACGGCTCTCTTTTGACCCGGCTTCATCGCCATGGTAACATATGCTAACAACATAACCTGCTCCTGGCCAGGTTATGTTCAGAGTTTTGACTTAAAATTGCCTGTTTTTCCTGTTGGCTTCAGGTAATACATCTGTTAACCCTTTAAATTAGATGCTGAATCTCATCCAGAAAATGCCAGAATAATAAGGCAGAGCAGCTCCATCCTGCTCTGGAGGATATTTTGATGTTTGGTTCTTATTTGCTGCCAAGTTCATTTGACACTGCTGACACCATATCTAATAACACACCGGTTAAAACTCAAAGTCTATCACACATAGACCTGATATTATATCATTTGCATTTATTTCACCTGATACTGACAAAAGCTACTTAGAGTCGTCTCTAATAGCAGCCGACCCTCCAGACAAAAACTGTCCTGACCCACCAGGCAGCAGCTCTGTCTAACAGCAGCACTGTCACTCCTGTGTTTTACAGTACAAGACCTACAAAATCCAAAAAGGACAGCCTGGAGACTTCTACCCTTTTGTCTTCAATGACACTCTGGGTCTTCAGATGGGGGAGGACAGTGGAGTCCATCCAGAAGACATCAAACTGGCCATGAAGGGACATATGAGAGACGGTTACAGGGTAAAATTAACACATTGCAGCTTTGGGATGAAAGCCTCTTTTCTCACAGAAACATTTTTAGCAAAAATTCTGTTTACATCATTACTTACATGGATTTTGCATTGTTTTCTAGTTCAATCCTGGATCTAAACTGTCGTCAAATGACAGTCAGTATTACAACGCAGAACCAACTGTAAATGACAAAGTTCAGGTTCTGGTGTATGTTGTACCTGCTGACACAGCAGCTCAACAGGAAGAAGACCATGTGAAGAAGATAAAGGACATCAGAAGGACAGCCTGTGACCTGGGTAAGAGCAAACATCAGGATGTTCATTAGTTTGTGTGTAAAGCTGTGGTGCCACATTGAGATTAGTCAGTGTTACCTTGAAAACTGTATTCTTAAAGGACTGAACAGTTTCCTGTTGTGTATCTGCAGGAATTCCCCAGCTGGCTGTCATCACCAACATTGATTCAGCCTGCACAGAGATCCATAAAGATCTGAAGAATGTCTATAAGAGCAAGTACCTGAAGAAAACGGTGAGTTTCTACTCGTAATTTTACATTAGACTGCATATACACTCCTGATCAAAATCTTAAGACCAGTTGAGAAATTGCAAGAATTTACATTTTGCACTATTGGATCTTAAGAAGATTCTAAGTAGAGCTTCAAAATGCAAAAAGAAATGGGAGTGAGAAAAAAAAAAAAAAAAAGAGTAAGCAATTTATTGCAAACAACCATTAAACTGAAATAGGCTGTTTATCAGCTGATCAAAAGTTTAAGACCACTGCCTTTAAAAGCCCAAATCTTGGCAAAAATGGTTTCAGTGTCATTTTCTGCCAGGTATCCACACTGTCATGACCTCCTGATGGCAAAGGCAAAAAAGCTTTCTTGGTAATCACCTCAAAAATTGGTTTCGGCATGCTTGATGCTAGTGTTTCCAGGAGGCTAGTGGGAATGTTGCTCCAAGTGGTGAAGATGGCTTCACGGAGGGCATCCACTGTCTGAAACTGGTGGCCATTTCTGTAAACTTCCCTTGCCATCCAACCCCAAATGTTCTCAATTGGATTTAGATCAGGGGAACACGCAGGATGGTTCAAAAGAGTGATGTTATTTCTCTGGAAGATGTCCTTTGTCAGGCGGGCATTGTGAACTGCAGCGTTGTCCTGTTGAAAAACCCAGTCATCACCACACAGACGACGGCCTTCAGTCATGAGGGATGCCCCCTGCAACACCTTTTTGCATTTTGAAGCTCTACTTAGAATCTTCTTAAGATCCAACAGTGCAAAATGTAAATTCTTGCAATTTCTCAACTGGTCTTAAGATTTTGATCAGGAGTGTAGATTTTATAACCTTGATTAGAATATAATACACAGTTAGGACAGTGACACAATATTTATAATTTTGCCCGTGTACACCACCACAGTGGATTTGAAATGGAGTAATCAAGATGTGACTGAAGTGCAGACTTTCAGCTTTAATTTAAAGGGTTGAACAAAAATATGGTATTAACCGTTTAGGAATGACAGCCAGTTTTATACATTGTCACCCCATTGTCCATGGACAATGGACAACATCACCAAACTCTGAGTTTCCTCCCTTGAGCTGCTCTGAAGCCTTTACTGCAGCTCCTCCAGCTGCTGCTGCTTTGTGGGTCTTTCTGCCTTCAGTTTGGTCTCCAGCAGGTGAGAAGCAGCTCAGCTGGTTCAGGTCTGAGGACTGACTCGGCCACTGAAGAATATTCCACCTCTTTGCTTTCAGTAACTCCTGGATTGCTTTCTCAGTGTGTTTTGGGTCCCTGTCCATCTGCACTGTGAAGCTCCGTCCTGTCAGATTAGTGGCATGTGTCTGAATCTGAGCAGACAGTAAAGCCCTATAAACATCAGAGTTCATCCTGCTGCTTCCATCAGCGGTCACATCATCAGTAAACACCAGTGATCCAGTTCCACTGGCAACCATACCTGCCCATGCCATAACACTGCCTCCTCCATGCTGGACAGATGATGTGGTCTGCTTTGGCTCCTGAGCTGCTCCTTTCATTCTCCACATTTCTTTCCTCCCATCATTCTGGAACAAGTTCATCTTCATTTCATCTGTCCAGAGATCCTTTTTCCAGAATCAGCCAGGCTTTTTTAGATTTTTTTTTTTTTTTTGCTAAATCTAATCTGGCCTTGCTGTTCTTGAGTGACACCAGTGGTTTGCCCCTCACTGTAAACCCTCTGTATTTATTTTCTCACAAATGTTTATTGACTGTACATTTGGACAGTGAAGGTCCTGCCTCCTCCACAGTGTTTTGACCCTCCCTATTCTTTTTCTTCACCAGGGAAAACATTCTTCAGTCATCCACTTTAGATGTCTGCTGTGGTCTTCCAGGCCTTTTGGTGTTGCTGAGCTCACCAGTGCATTCATTCTTTTTCAGGATTTACCAAACTGTTGATTTGACTGCTAAAGTTGTTGCTATCTGTCTGATAGGTTTTATTTGCTTTTTGAGCCTAATGATGGCCTCCTTCACCTGTATAGACACCTCTGTGGATCACATGTTGAGGATTCTGCTAAACAGCTAACAAATGCAAACGCAAACACTTGGAATGAAGTCCACACTGGGACATGAAACTGCTTTTAGTCAAGAGTCCAATGACTTTTGAGCCTCTGAAAATGGGGTGACAGTGTATAAAACTGGCTGTAATTCCTAAAAGGTTAATGCCATATTTTTGTTTGGCCCCTCAAATTAAATCTGGCAGTCTGCACTTCAGTCACATCTTGGTTACTCCATTTCAAATCCACTCTGGTGGTGTACAAGGGCAAAATTATGAATGTTGTGTCACTGTCCTAATACTTATGGACCTGACTGTAACTGTAGGTTCAATCAAGCAATCTCAGTATCTGACCAAAGAGCAATTCTTGAAATCAACCGTGACTTTCATTACCTTCTACTTAGATGGAGGAATTCAGTGATTCGGTGGGAATTCCAATGAACTGCATATTTCCTGTGAAGAACTACCAGGAAAAAAACGTCGTAAACGATGATGCTGATTCTCTGATTCTGAGTGTCCTGAGACGGATCATCGACTTTGGAGAGGAGTTCATCAACGACATGGAAACCTAAGTGACTTTCATTTGGCTTTCAGAGATGTTCATGGCATTATAGAAATGGCATAATCCTACTGACACTGATGCATGGAATTTTTAACAAAAAGAAGTGAGATGTAGATTTGTTTTGTACTCTAGGATATAACTGCCATGAAAAAAAAAAAAATCAAATGACTTTTCATTTCTCTAATGCACTGGTTGGTTCTTGATGCTGCCGCTCCCTCTTTTCATTCATTCTGTAGATCATCACCCTCTCTCTCTCTCTCTCTCTCTTTCTCACTGACTGTGGTTTTCTGGAACAAACCTCACTGCTGAACCAGCCTAGCTCACTGCAGGAGAGATTGCTTCAATGTGACAGCATTAGACTGCACATACAGTGACAAGATATTTTTTTTGCAGAGTGTTGTGGCTGGTGTGCTGTTTCATGGTTTGGTCTGCCGGGGGAAAAGCAAAACAGCTGGTGATAAAGACAGATTGGACAAACAGATTCAAAGAGCTGGCCCGACTACTGGTTTTAAGAGATAACACTTTATTTATCCCCATAGGGTGAAATTCAGGTCTTACAGGCAGCAGCATAAGGAAGGACGATTCAAAATCAAGGTACACAATATACAATATACACTATATGATACAATATACACAATATAAGACAGCAGTGCAAAAAAAACAGCAGCAGTGTGCAAAAATCACAGCAGCAATTGTGTACCATCACAGTGCAGCATTATATTGTACTGGAGTATGGTAGTATGGATGGGCGCCAGGGAGTAATTTCGCCTAGGGCACCAACATGGGTAGAGCCAGCACTGCTACATAGAATATAAAAAGCAGTTAGGGGGTTCGGTGTCTTGCTCAAGGACACTTCAACACACTCTGGAGGAGTCAGGGTTCAAACCATGAACCCCCCAGTTACCAGACAACCGCTCTGCCTCCTGAGCCACGCCGCCCCAAACCTTCAGAAATCATCCTGGAGCAGAGAAGCTGTTGAAGTTGCAGACTGTTCTTCAGCACAGTGACCCACTCTCTGGTTTCTTTAATGGCCTCAGAGGCTGTTAGTGATCGATGAGCCCAGATGATCCACAGAATGTTTTCCATTTGGTGTGCAAAAGCAAAGAGCATAGAACAGAAAAGAAAAAACACTACTACTACTATTAATTGATTGGAAATATGTGACTAACTTCATTTTTTTTTTTGCTTGTAGCAATAAAAGAATGCCTATGGGACATTGTGTGCTTGTTTCATCATTGCATCATTTCAGAACAATGTTGATTAAATGAGTAACATTGAATGAATAACTTTTGGTTTAAAATGTTCACAGAACTAGCTGCATGTTTTATAGCCTTGAGAAAGGAATTCCATAATTTGCCAAATTAAAATAACACTTTGCTGATGATTCTCTCATTTATGTGACAGTTTGTAGCTAAAAAAGAAAAAGAAAAACAGCAGCAGAGGATCTATGAAGCCTGTAAATAAGTAAAAGAAGTTTAAAGTAAATCCTAACAGACACAGGGAGCCGGTGCAGGTCAGCTAACCCTGGGCTGATCTCCATAGTACACAAACATATGTTACAGCCTGGCTCAGAGACTGGAACAAAGAACAGGAGGGGAGATGACGTTCAAATGGAAAACAACATGTTTATTGCTACATGGGAAATAAAAGCAAAAGATCAGTATCAGTAATCAGTAGTGGGGGCGTGTGTGGATGCATGTGTGGGTGAGTGTACGTAACAAAAGGAAAAAGGAGAGCAGAGCCACGCCGTGGCATTCTCCTCAGACGGCGTGGATGGAGTGAGAGAGTGACTGCCAGCGTGGGAATAAGTGTGCGTTTCACCGGGCCCAGGTGTAGCACATCAGCTGATGACAGTCCCACCTCTGCTAACCTGAAAGACAGAGCAGACCAACCAGCAACCAACACACCCCCAACGTAGAGGGAGGGGCCGTCATCGTGCCCTCCTTGCCTTAAAACTTTCTTTTTGTTTTTTTCTAAAGGAAGAGAAAAAACCCTTATAATGAAAACACAAATGATTTATTGTTCATGTTATTTTTCCTGCTGGAGGAGAAGCTGCGGGCTCGGTGGAATGTTTTAGACGGAAGATGAGTGAGAGATGTTTCCTCTGCAGCCCTCGGCTCCCAGATGTCAGTCTGAGCTCAGAGTCTCACAGCTTCATCCTGCTTCATCCTCTCAGTCTCTCTCTCCTGGAAAACAGCACCTAGACGCTGACCTTTCCCACTGGCACCTGAACGCAGCATCACAGTTCTGTCGTGAAGGGTAAAGGGTCATGTCACAAAAAAATTACCTGACAATTTGTTTGATAATTTACAAAAAAAAAAAAAAAAAAAAAAAAACCTAAAAAAGTAGTAAAACATCACCTGAAATTTAGTAAAATAAAAAAAAATATTAAAAAGTACACTATTTATTAATACCATTAATTATGATAGATATATTTAAAGAAATTTAAAAAATATTCCAAGATGGAGTCTGTAAATCAGACAGTGTCAGAGCTGCTGTAAGGAACCAGGCTAACGATTCCCATAGACTTCAAGTCTTCATGCTAAGCTAACAGGAAACGCTAGCCATAGGACCTGAGCCATAGGACCTGAGCCACCGGACGTCCAGAGGAGAAGATGGTGTCCAACATCTGGTCTCAGTCTGGGGACGAGGGGAAAAGGGAGATTACACACATTTAAATTCTAAATTCCCATTCTTGTTTATTAATAGGGAAAAATTAAATTAAACAAAATATAGAATCATCAAAATCGAGAGAAATCTGTCTAACAGACTGATGGACTGATTTCCTCCAAACCTGATTCATGCAGGAGATTTTTTTTTTTTCATGGATTATTGATTATGGATTAATTGATCAGCTCAGTGAGCAGCAGGGCAGCAGAGTGGGAACGTCTCACGTTAGCTTCATGATCAGCTCGGGAAAGTGTGTTTACTGCTGAGATTTTGTGTGTGTGTGTGTGTGTGGCTCGTCTGACACGTGATGCTGTAAGTTTATCAGCTCTTCGTCCTCCTCTTCCTCAGCAGTGTAAATATTGTCCAACAGCCTAACCCTGTCTCTTTGAAGCAGCACTGCTCCTACCCCACGTCACTCGCGTCCACTTGTAACTCAAAGGGACGATCCATCCAAGGAGCTACAAGGACAGGTGACGAGCACAGCACAGATTTGACATAAGGATGACCAAACAAAACAGGTGTCCCCTTTAACAGGTCAGTCAGGGGTGCTACCACAATGGAAAAGTTTTTACAAAAGCTGCGATAGTACCCTACCAGGCTGGGGAAACGCTGCAGCTCTTTTTTTGTGGTGGGGACGGGGTACTTCCTTGGTACTCACCTTGGCCTGCACAGTGCACACCTTCCCCTGCCCCACAACTTTTCCCAGGTAAACCACAGTAGCCTTAGCAAACTCACACTTCGCTAGGTTTACTGTCAAACGGGCATCACTCAGGCAAACAAACAAGCTGTTAATACGGGCTAGATGTTCCTCCCACGTATCGCTGTAAATAACCATTTCATCCAAGTATACCACGCAGCCCTCAAACCCGGACACCACCATGTTCATAAACCGCTGAAATATCGCCGGCGCATTTCTCAGTCCAAAACTCATCACAGTATAAGCAAATAAACCAGAAGGTGTAATAAATGCGGAGATCTCCTTCGCCCTGTCAGTCAGTGAGATCTGCCAGTATCCCTTCAAGAGATTGAACTTACTGACGAAACACGCCGCACCAACCCAGTCTATGCAATCCTCAATTCTCAGTAATGGGTACGCATCAGGTTTTGAAACTGTGTTTACCTTGCGGTAATCTGTACAAAACATGGGGCTTTTATCAGCTTTCTCAACGAGCAAGCATGGTGATGCCCAACTGGAGGATGACGGCTTGGCAATCCCATTCTCGAGCATGTATCGAATCTCGGCATCGATCACTCTGCACTTTTCCTCCGACACTCTATAGAAACGCTGGCGAATTGCCTTCGCGGTACCCACATCTATGTCATGTTTGACCAAATAAGTTTGGCTCGGTGTATCACCAAACAGATCAGAAAACCTTTAGATCAAAGCAGACAACTGAGCACTCTGCTCCTTGGTCAAATGGGCCAACAACGATGACAGATTTTTTAACGTTTCACTGTTTGATAACTTGCCACACAGCAGCCTGCCATCAGGTGTTGTAACCCCATCGTCCTCCCCCACCGAGAACGGACTCCCTGCTGTTGCTACGGCTGATACAGACTTGGACTCACGACAATAATATGGTTTTAGCAAGTTAACCTGGCAAAGTTGGGTCGCTTTCCGGCGGTTTGGTGTTGACAGAATATAATTTTGATCGGTCACCTGAAGCAACCCAGTATATGGAAACCTATGCAAAATCTAGCCTCGAAAGGCAAATGAATCAATGGCAGCAAAGCAAGAACCTGGTCACCAGGACTAAACACACTTTCTGCTCTCCGGTCATACAACCGTTTCATCCTTCCCTGTGACAATGATAACTTTCCCTTAGCCATCTCCCCCGCTGAATACAAACGGTGCCTGAAACCATTTATATAATCAATCAGGTTTGATGGAGGTTCTGATGACAGTGCAACAGCATCACGCAGCACTGCGAGCGGTCCATGCACTGAATGGCCATAACCTAGCTCATTAGGGCTAAAACCGGTGCTATCCTGCACCACTTCCCTGGCAGCTAGCAGGAGCCATGGCAGCCCTTCCTCCTAGTCCTGATTTAACTTGACACAATACCTATGTAACAATGATAACTTTTGGCATCCCAAAGATAGAAATAAATTGTGACAGTGCTTTTACAACTGACTTTGCCGTGACGGATCGCAGAGAATATGCAGCTGGATAACGCATGCTTTGACACATCACTGTAAACAAGTAGTTGCTACCAGATTTGGAACGAGGTAAAGGACCGACACAATCAATCACTAGGTGCTCAAACGGCTGCGCAATCGCTGGGATGGGATAAAGTGCAGCAGGATTTAATCCCTGATTGGGTTTCCCCGATATGTGACAGGTGGGACAAGATTTAACAAAGTGCGACACATCCTTCTTTAAGCAAGGCCAAAAGAAATATCGTAAAATGTAGTTGCATGTTTTACGAACACTAACATGTTTATTAGTTTAGTTTATTATTAAGGATCGCCATTAGTTGGTACCGTAGTATCCAACTAGTCTTCCTGGGGTCCACAAAGAACAACAGCAAAAAATACAAAACAGTCAATCACATCATCATACATTTACAAATACAATTCTAATATACCTGATGTTAAAACAGTTAAAACAAATATTTAATAATTTTCATAAATCTAAAAATTCATTTTCTCTGAACACAAAACAAAACCAATTCCACATACAGCCAAGTCAACATTATAATATAAAGTAAGATTTAAGTTTCTTTTTAAATACCTGTTTACTTTCAGTACAACAGAGATAGGCCCGGTTTCGCAGACAAAGCTTATATCAAGCCAGGAGTAGGCCTAAGTCAGACTAGTAAAGCTAGGTCATTTAAGTGGCTTGCATGAGCGTGGCTTACATTTGTCTTAATTAGTCCCAGACTGTGGAGTCCTGGAGTAAGCTCAAATGAAAACACCTCCTCAGCCTAAGTGGGAGCACAGCCTGGTGCTCATAAAAACCTGGAATGGAATTGAGGACAGCTTTGCTGGAGGGAATTTTGACACCAAATAATGGCTGAAGCTAAGAGAACACACTCAAAGAACTATACTGAGTAAGAAAAAACTCTACTTAAACAAATTGTGGGAAATCATGCTGTTATTGAAAGTAAAGGCCATACTGCTGCTGTTGAACATAAGAAGAGGAGTGCTTGGGCTGCCATTTGCAGTGAATTCAATGCAAATGAAAATGTAACCACAAGAGCAGTATAGCAACTGCAGGTGAGACATGTCTATTATGATCTGTATATCACAGATGTCATATAGTTTTGTGGCATTGTTTATATTGAATGATGTCTGCCTTCATAGACTCTGTGGAAGAACATCAAATTAGATTTGAAAAAAAAGGAATGCCATAGTGAGGCAGACTATTCCACAGAGTTATTGCTCTATACATAAAAGATCGAGATAAGGCATTTGTTTTTGCGTGGGGCACCTCCAGCTGAGCTTTGCTGGACCCTCTAGTGCCATGGTCGTGCACAGTACTTCGAAAAACATTTTGTTTGAATAAAAAGTCAGGTATTTTACTAATCAAGACTGATTTAAACATTACAGCTGTATTTAAAGCTAACCTGTTTTCTACCGTCAGCCATGAGAGAGAATCATGCATGTGATTAATATTTGATCGGGTAGAGCAACCCAATACCAACTGTGCAGCCTTATTTTGGGCAATCTACAGCTTTCTGAGCTCACCTTTAGCAGCAGATGCCCAGACCACAGAGCAATACTCAAGGTGACATAATACTAAATTCTGCACAATCTGACACGAGAGGGGTCGAACAACAAAAGAAGCACATTTCCTAGAGATACCAACAGCTCTTCCCATCTTTAAGATGATTTGATTAATAAGATTACTAAAAGAAAGTCTGGAATCCAACATAACACCAAGAAGTTTGACACACTTGTTCAACAGTCATATTATTTAACTCTAACTCCAGCTTTGGGCTACAAGATAACTTATGTCTTTAACCTATTAAAATGCTTTTTGTTTTGGAAATATTAAGGACTAACTTATTACAAGAAATCCAATCATGCAGAACTTGCAGTTCCTTATTAAGGACATCATTTAATTCGCTGCATGAGGGCGCAGCATAATACAAGGTTGAATCATCCGCATAAAACACAATTTTTGCACTTTCAGTAGCCCAAGCAAGATCATTAATGAACACAGTGAACAGTAATGGTCCAAGGCAGCTGCCCTGAGGCACACCACACTCTAGATCCCTACTGTTCGATATGCCACCATTCAAATGCACCTGTTGTGATCGAGAAGACAAATAATTATGGATCCACATTAATGTCGTTGGTAAAAAACCATAACATTCAAGTTTCTTTACCAAGAGAGAGTGATCAAGCAAATCAAAGGCAGCAGTTAAATCTAGCAACACAGCCCCCACCATCAAAGTCAGTAGCTCTAAACCAGTCATCAGTCATTTTTATCAAAGCAGTAGACGTGGAATGGCTAGTTCTATAGGCATGCTGAGACGTAGTTATCAAATTATTCGTAAAGAAATAGTCATGAATTTGCATATATACAACCTTTTCCATGATTTTGCTCAAGACAGGAATAATGCTAAACGGTCTGGCGTTGCTCTCACCAAATATAGGCCCGGTTTCGCAGACAAGGCTTAAGCCTAGTCCCAGACTAAAATGCTGTTTGAGCTGGCTTAACTTTAAATCACTTGCACAGACTTATCTTAAAATAGTCAGATTTAGTCTGTTCTGGATTAAACAAAGCCAATTGCAAGAGGGTGGATTAGAGCTACTCTAGGACTAAATTGAAGTTTATATTAATCCTGCAAAGGGGCAGGTTTAACTTCGGCTTAGTACTGTTTGTGAAAGGGAGCACAGATGGTTTGGGAGCATGGAGTATTTGGAATATCTAAATGAAGACCAATATTCACTACAGAGGCCAGCCAGACAAATACTTGTGGATAGGAGTAATCCATTGAATCAGTTTGATGAAATAACTTTACGAGACCGCTTTCATACCAAATCAAAATCAAATCAAACTTTATTTATATAGCACCTTTCATACATAAAAGAAATACAACACAAAGTGCTTTACATTAAAAGACATACACCCCCAATTCACCACCCCCTCATAAGCACTCACATGCACACAAATACAGCGTACTACACACATGCATACACCCCAGGCATAATACCCCAGCCCACCCCACCCCAACCCAAAGATAAAATAAAAGATAAAATAAAATAAAATATGGCTGAGCACTGAGGGACCAGATGAGGAAACACCATTCATTCTTTGGGAGCCATCCACACTGAGAGGCGTCCCAGCCCATGACTACAGAGGGCGCCACCACAGAGACCACCCCGACCCAGACAGACAGGAGCTCACACCACGGCCATAAGGCCCTGGAACAGGGCCCCCAACCATCCAGGCTAGGACAACCCCCAGGACAGCGCCCCCGCAGGCAGGCCAGACACAGCTCCCAGTGTGGAGGGCCCCTATGAGGAAAACATGTACAAAGAAGATGTACTGGAGATAATTACCTGAGCCTAAACTTTCCTCCATGTCTCAAAGAGGAAGGCCTGTACCCAGTTCTCTCCAGCAGTTAGTTGCACCAGCTGTGCGTAAGTTGAAACGTAGCCTAGTTTGAACGTAAATTCTTACTTAGGCTGGAGTTTACGCACTACTAATATTTTAACGGTTGCACCAGCTGAAATAGTTACAACGTAGGCATAAGTTATAACTTAAATATTACACCTAGCCCTTAGTAGGTGTAAAGTCCTCCGTAAAGTAACGGTTGGCACGGATGGCATGGCGCATCGTTTGGAGAGGTGGGACAACTTGGAGGAGGAGGAGGAGGAGGAGGAGGAGGAGGAGGAGGAGCATTATAGGCCTACAGCTGTTTTGCGGCGGCAACATGTTCTCCGTGAGCGATTAAATCCCTTGGACAAATATGATGATGTAGATTTACACTCACGCTTTCGTTTTCCACGAGCGGAGATACAGCGCATTACTGACCTGCTGGCAGCTGACCTGCAACACCAAACAGACAGAAACGGTGCCCTCAGTTCCTCCCTACAAGTGTGTCTGGCTCTACGTTATTTTGCCACGGGCTCCTTTCAAAACTTGGTGGGTGACTCCATTCAAGTCCACAAATCCACTGTATGTCGAGCCATAAGATCGGTCACACTCTCGTTGTGTCAGCGCTTCAATGACTACGTTAAGTTTCCGACTCAGCCTGAGCAACAGAATTTAACGCGTCAGAAGCTCCATCAGATCGCTGGGTTCCCCGACCTACAGGGCTGTGTAGATGGCACGCACGTCAGGATCAAGGGACCCAAAAACAACGAGAACGACTTTGTGAACAGGAAGGGATACTACTCAATTAATACACAAATTGTATGTGATGCTGACCTCATCATCACAAATGCTGTTATCAAATGGCCAGGAGCAAAGCACGACAGCTTCATACTCAGACAGTCCAGCCTTTGGAGAGATTTTGAGGCAGGAAGATACCCCGGGAGGTTGCTGGGAGACTCAGGATATCCCCTGAGAAAATGGTTAATGACCCCGTACCTAAGCCCAGCAAGTGTCAGTGAGCAGCGCTATAATTCAGCTCACACTAAGACGAGGAATGTGGTGGAGCGGTGCATAGGTGTCCTGAAGAACCGATGGGCCTGTTTGCAAAGAGGTTTCATTCAAACATAATTTCCTACATTAATTTTGCTGTATATTTTACGAATCAATGTTAAAAGTAGACAAATTAGAAGTGCTTTAAGTAAAGTTGAAAAATAACATTCTATAACTTTTAGCTGTATATATATATATATATATATATATATATATATATATATGTGTGTGTGTGTGTGTGTATACCGTATTGACCCGCATGAAAGACGACCCCTCTTTTTCAAGACCCTTTTTTGGAAAAATACTTATGTTATGTTATGTTATATGTTATATGGACAAAATATTGTTTGAATAAAAAAGCCACCGGCCACGGCACCGGTCGGCATCAGGCTGGCTGGCTCATTATTTGCCGGTACCGCGCCCACCCGGTCAGGTCTGCCGGATCTGACAGGTGAGCGGCCGGCTCGCCTGATGTCGGCCGATGCCGTGGCCGGCCCGCCTGATGCCGACCGGTGCCGGTCTGCCGGATCTGACAGGTGAGCGGCGCACACATACCGCCATATATACCTTTCATTATAAAACAACCTTTGTTCATACACGGCTGCAGCAGCACAACGGACAGCGACACAGACAACATGGTTGATTATTGACTGCGCAGTGCCGCCATTCACCGCTAATCGCGGCATCAGGCGAACCTACCTACTGGTTTACATGCAAGTACAATACATGAGTATTTGCTTAGACCCCCAATATTAGACGAGGGCGTTTTTTTAGGGCATTTTCAATAGAAAATATATCGTCTTATATTCGGATGAATACGGTATGTGTATATATATATATACATTGTGTGTGTGTGTTTGTGGTATAAATATATATATATATATATATATATATATATGTATTATATATATACTATTTTTATATACTATTTTTATATAGGCATCTTAATGGAGCCTGACAGAGCAGCAGCTGTAGCCGGTGCCTGCGTTGTCCTTCACAACAACAGATGATGGGGATGACAGAGATATTCCCTTGTACAACGATGACCCCCTACCAACAGAGGCAGCCACTGTCCGGGCCTATCTTACTTCATCCTACTTTGGATGAGCCGCAAATCAACAACCTCCCATAATAGCATAAAAAAAATGTTTATTTAGTAGGCCTACTGTAAATAAAACAATACAATATTTGAAATATAAAACTGCACAAATAAATAACACTTAATAACTTTAAAATTTAATTAAAATAACAATTAATATAATTGATATAACAATTTATAATAAAAATAGTAAATTAATCATTTTGTGAACAAGCTACTGCAATAAGAGGCCTACTGTAAATACAACAAAATGTTTTAAATATGAAACTGAATAAATGAATGTTCTGAATGTTTTTCTTTATCATTCTTTCTGCAAATCAAACAGTATTTTCTTACTGTCTAAAAATAATGATACTGACAGAGGAGGGTTATTGTGTGCTGGTAAGTGTGATGGTGTATCCCTGTGCTTTTAGATCTTCCTGTAGTTTAAATATTTCCAGATTTAATTTGATTTTTTCAAGCTCAATTTTTTCTGTTTCTGCTTTGATCTTGTGGGTTTCTTGTTGGAGCTTCTCAATTTCAGCACTAAACAGGTGACTTCTCAATGTGTCGATGTTATCCTCTTCTGTGCTCGAAGCAGAAGGCCTCCTGTTGCTTTTAGCACGGTTGGCTGGTGGTGGGTAGCTGCTGGACTGATCCTCAGGGGACTGTGTAGGCTGACTGTCTACATCCAGTCCAGTGAAGGTGGGCTCTGGAGGCTGGAGGGATGGTGGCAGACATGCCTCTGCAGGTGGGGGCAGAGGTTGTTCAGGAGCATGAAGGAGGGGTGGTGCTGCTGTTGGTGGAAGGGCTGGTGCTGCTGGTGGGAGAGATGCTTTTGGGACAGGTGCTGGAGCTTCTTCCGCTGTGCCACTCTCAATCCCAAATGAAATCCCAATTACTGAGGGGGAGTCCTCTCCAACAATGTCCAAAACCAGCGAAGAGTATGGCCCCATGTCTGGCTTTGGTCCACCTCCTGTTGGGACATTTCTTGGAAAGTCCTCAACTGCCTGCATTTTGAGGTCGCTCCACTTCTTCCTCACTTCCTTCACATCCCTGTGCTCCACTCCTTTTGCGTTGATGGCGCCTGTGATGTCTTCCCATATTTGTAGTTTTTTTTTATTGGTGACAAAGTTATTAAATTTGGATTCCAGTGATTCTTTGTTTTGTTTATATTTAGTGAGGAGGATGATTATTTCTTCATGTGTGAAGTTTTTTTTCCTTGGTCTACGATCAGACATGGCCATATCCCTGAAATAGCACACAAACTAATGTCAAGTCATAGTAATTTATTACACTATGTTATAGGACTAGCACTTAACTTGAAAGATTAACGTTAGGCACTGACGTCATAGTGTTGGCAAGCAAATACATAGCGTTTGATAACTTTCTATTGAATAACTACTTATTTAATAACAGTTTTTGCTAGTGTGGGCTATCACTATGCGGTGTTACAATGTTACAATGTCATCTCAAACAGTGTACCGTTATGTTACCCTTTGCTGGGGTTGACGGTTTCACCACTCGATGTCGCCGTCGTTATTTTTCACTTACTGTAGACCAAGGTTGTCAGTTAGTTAACACCTAATCATAATGTCTTGCCCGAGTTAACTCACCTTTTTTGTTGCTTTTCGGTTATAAACGTTAGCTTTTCTTAGCCGTTTTCCAGCTCTCAATTTTCGCCGTTCAGCTTGTCTTGTTGTCACGGTAACAGAAAGTGAAAACGTCATTTTCTGCGACAATATTTCAGTTAGTGTGGACTTAACGCCAGTGTAGATAAGATGAACACTACGTCTGCGTGGTGCAACCGAACATCGACACAGATTTAAGATCAAACTAACTAGTTTCAACGTATCGTTTAGTGTGGACTTTACACCCCAACTTAAGAGAGAACTTACACACAGCTGGTGCAACAGGCTGCAGGTTCTGATCACTTTGAGATTCTTGGCATCTGGAACGTTTCATTGTGAAACTGGTGATTTCATTTGTGTGGTGTCAGTGAAGCAACAGTGTGTAGAATAGTTCACAATGTCTGCAGTGCCATTTGTGAACTGAGAAATCTGTACATTACATTCCCTGATGCTGCTGAGCAAGCCAACTATAAAGTGCGATTCTACGAATATGGGAACTTCCCAGGAGTGATTGGCTGTATAGATGGATGTCATGTTGAAATCAAGTGTCCATCAACTCCTGATGCTGAGGAGTACAGGGACCATAAGAACTGGTTTTCCATCAACATTCCCAATTTAGAGTTTTCAGACATTGTTGCCTGTTGGAAAGGAGCAACACATGATTCAAGGATTTTTCACAACTCTTCATTGTGTGCTCATTTCTTCATGTCCACTGTCCAAATGGTCATCATCTGGTAGGGTGACCACCTGCTAATAAGCCCAATTGGGGACAAGGGGTATGATTCTGAGGGACAATGTGGGACACCACCCAGCGTGGCGGCGCCCCCAATTGGCGGGCAGACTCACCAATACCGGTTTACCGATTTCTAGCAGATACCACTTTACATGGTATATTAATGTTGCCCTGTTCCCCTAACATATGTAATTGCTGCTGAATGCTCATGAATAGGCCAGCCTTGTTAATGAGCCCTTAGCTTTCAATGTGTTTTTTTTTTTCTAAATAAAAGATATTCATAATATTTTAAACATTTCAGTTAATTGACAGATGAACTTCCACTTAAGATTTACTTTTTCTTTAAAGTGAATAAATTGCAATGGAAAATATAAATACAATTAAATAGCTTATAATAGTGTTAATTTCATCGGATATTTTTCAATTTAGTTTTAGTCTTAGTCTTGTGTCAAATGCCCTTATTAGATTTAGTCATATTTAGTCAACTTGGATTCTTTTTTTTTTAGTCACATTTTAGTCGACGAAAAGTCTTGGCATTTTAGTCTAGTTTTAGTCGAAGAAAATCCAAAGTATTTTAGTCTAGTTTTAGTCAATAGTCTTTTTTTTAGTCTTTGACTTGCATCATGTTGGCTTTTTTTAAATTGAACAATATGTTAAATTATTATTATTATTTTAAAAATGTAAATTGCTTATCAAACAGACCTAATAATTAAGCGACCAATGAATGAGCAGTAGCCTAGTATTGTCATGGTTTTGTGTTGCTTGTGTTTTGGTTGGTTCTGTTTCATGTGTTTCTGTCATGGTTTTGTTTGTATCTGTTTCCTGAGTTTCTTTTGCCTAGTTCCTTTCAGTCATTTCACCTGTGTCTTGTTTGCTCCTCCCTGTGCCACACCTGTCCTGTGTCTGTTAATCATCCCTGATTGTTCTGATCCCTCCCAGTGTTTCCCTCAGCCTATCCTCTGTGTTCTCCTGTCTTGTGCTCCAGCCCCTTCCCCAGGTGTGTCTTGTTTGATGATTAGTTCTTGTGTATTTAAGTCCTGTTTGAGTTCTGTTCTTCGTCGGTTCATTGTACTGTTTTGTGCTGTGTTGTTCTGTGCCTGCCTTAGTTTCTTTATTAAATTTTGTTGTTCATTGAGCATTTTGCCTGCGGCTCCTGCTTTTGGGTCCTCCTCCACCTTCCTTCCAGCCTCCGCGACAAGTATGCATGTGATAACATAGATTGAAAAATAAGTCGAAGTGATACCTCTTCTATGAACAGACAAGCTAAGCCAGTGTGCTGCTGTTAGCCAGTGAAAATAGAGCGGAGTGGTAACTCTTCGCTTTGTTACACAATCTATGTCAGTGCGCTGCTGTTTTAACTTTGTTCTCGCCGCGCTACGCTTCAGACAGCGCCGGTGGGTGTGTGCTCCTCACACACACACACACACACACACACACACACACACGGCCTGAGCACACAGCAGCGCAGGAGGAGAAAAACTAACGCGCATCGCCCTATCCCCCGGGCGAACGAGCTTTTTTTTTTTTAGAGCAAGCATTGATTGTGCGGGACACGGTCTCAATTTGCGGGACGCGTGAAATGGGCTTCAAACGCTGTACGTGCACGCGCTACGCGGGACAGGTGGTCCCCCTAGCTATGAGGTTGTGTAACGATGAGTAGTATCATGGAAGGGCGCAAGGCAGTAATTTCGCCCAGGGCGGCAACATGGGCAGAACCGCCACTGCTCACTCAGGTGTGACAGCTCACGTGGCGTCTCTCTTCAGTAGCAGTCAGGTGTTTTTTTCAGCTCGCTCTTCCCTCGCTCTGTAATCACTGATAGTCAGTAGAGTTTCTGCTAAACTTGACTGGTAACAGACGCAGTGCTTTTGAGCAGAGTTAGGGTCAGGGGTTAGGGGTTGGGGCTGAATGCGACTGCGTCACATCCCTCACTGCAGACACAGCGTTTTTTTTTTTTTTGTTTTTTTTTTTACCGTCTGCCCCCTCTTGCCGGCTGGTTTCTGATATAAAGTAAGTTGGAAAACTTTACTCGGTACAGAGTCACAGTCTTAACACACACACCACGTACACACATACATTAGCTCAACACACAAAGTATATTATTATTTTGATTTTATTTTGGCTGCATGCACTGAGAGTCTGACACTTTCTCACTGTAGCTAGTTCATAAAAAATAAATATAGTAGTATAAATATTACAAATTAAGCTATATATCTATATAAATATAAATATGTCTATATCTATCAATCTATCTATCTATCTATCTATCTATATATATATATATATACACTCTCTCTCTCTAGTACTTCATAATTGCCTACTGCATGTGTTGTATTCATTGATGCACTTAAGAATATTCATGTTCTGTGTTTATAAAAAACTTGTTCTGTAAACAGTTTGTTTTCTATTGTGATCAAAAACATTGATCTGAAGCTTCTGAGGCTGTTCTGTAAATAGTTTTCCAATAAACAATAAATATAGCAACTTCTGATCAACCCGTATCAATTTCAGGCTTAAAATAACCTACCGGTTAAGCCCCACCATTTACGGTCAAACTCAACCAACTTCCGGGTTAAGTCCCGTCCACTTCCAGCTTCGGCCCCGCCCACTCCGAGTACGGCTACGGATAATGTAGATGGTTAAACAGATACAGATACAGATAGTGGTGTACTCGCTCATCCCTAGTTACAACGTTATGGCTAATAATCAGATCTTTTTTTTCAGAATATCGATTAAATTTGCACTTCCGGGATCTATGAACCACCACCCACAGCGTGACGTCTTTGAAGCCGAGAATCCGGGAGTCCACCAGGACAGGTATCCTAATTGACTTTCAGTGGACACTGTTTGTGTGGTGACCACACGTAATTAAAACAGGCTACGTGCGAGGAGCACGCAATGCGTTATTAAGAGGTCGTGCTCATTTCACGGATTTCTGTGAGATCACGTTGGTACTTTCATACATCCCTTTTTGATTACTTAGTGTAATATTTCTGGATTTAATCAATTTTGAGACTACTAGGCCTAATACAAAAATTTTAATTTGCATATGTGGCAAGTGGTTCTTCCCTCCCGGCCACTGTGTGGCACTGTGCCAGCCTTCCGACACTTTAATTATCAGCGGAGCCTATATATGTCGGCAGGGCCGGCCCGTGGCATAGGCAGTATAGGCAAATGCTAAGGGCGCCATCTGCTGGAGGGGCGCCGCTAGCGGCCAGAGGGACGCTGGCACCGGTTGTTCTACCGCATAGGCGGCGCCATTTTGAGCCAGGCCCACCCAATCAGAACAATATGTTTTCGGGATTAAAATGTTCATCCAGCCAGCCATGCCAGCCTTAGCAGAGCTCATGTGAAACTAGCTTCTCAGTCAATCAGCAGCTTTCTATCATACGTGAGTGCCCGCCCCCAGGCTGCGTCATCAGCATGTGACCCAATCAAATGAATGAGTTAGTTTGCACGCAAACGGTCCCTCCCCGACTCAGGAAGAAAGAAATATGTACAGGTAAGAGAAAAAAGAGAGACGGAGACGGAGTTTATTATGGCGAAACAGAGCAGTTTACTTGGCTTTTTCACCAAACGACTCCGTGTTGAGCAGGAGGAAACTCCTGCGGCCATTCCACCACTTGATTTAAATGTTACGAGTGTGAGTTCTAGTTTACCGGTGAGCTCAGCCGTCCGGCCCCGCTCCCAAAGCAACGCCAGTCCTCCTCCTCCTCCTTCATCCCTTCAGTCATGTCAGCAAGCCAAGCCACAGTAACAAAAATAACTGGGACCATTTCTGCTGCACTTAATAGCCTATGATAGATTTATTATTCTGAATAAGCTGTAACCAAAATAACTTGGACCTTTTTATGCTGTGTGTGCATTTTATCCGTTGTTTATAAGACGGGTGCTTCCCATCCTTAAATGTGATTGGCTGAGCCACGTTCCATGCCGTTGTAAAATCAGTGTAACCCGCTGGCAGACCGCAGCACAAAATATCCCTGTGCCAGTGTAAACGGACATGGCGTTGCCTGGCAACCAACTACTCTGCACTCAGCTTACTCATTAGGTCACATTTGTTTCAAGACTTTTGTAAACGAAATGTCAGACTTTGTGGTGAATTTTGATTTGCTGGGTGGCCTGAGCCTGGATGAGTGGTTGGAGGAGCTGCTTGGTGTCTGTTAAAAGACGCTGAATTCACCACCAGCAACAATGTTTTCGCCGGTGTGGTAAAGACACTCCGCCGAGAAGGACGTGACAAATCTTCCCACCACCAAGCCATAACCGAGGCAGACTGCCAGAAGATGAAGCACTTTCAGGCACGAAGCTCAGACACACCTTGGGGGCTTGACTGTAAAGTCTGGTTTGACGTGCAGCTTCATATGGGACGCAGGGCGAACGAGGGCAACCGCAAAGCCCGACTCCTTCAGCATACGCCAAGACGAAAATGGCCCAAAATATGTCACGCTGAATGCACAAAAAATCACAAAGATGCTGCCGAAAAAAACATAGAAAGCCTGAGGGGATTCATATATGAGCAGCCGGGTAACCCACTGTGTCCGGTGGCCTCCCTGGAGAAATAGCCTACCTCTCCCTGCTGCCTCCTGATCCACCTGCCTTTTATCTCCACCCAAAGCGGACACAGTGTGACAGATGTAGCCTACCGATGACCGATGTATGGTAAGTTAACAGTATACTTTTATTATTATTGTTATTGTTACAACCGACGTTAGGCATACGTCTGCGCAAAAACGCACCTGTTGCGAAACGCACGCCACCGTCCCTGCAAAGAGGAGTCCAAACATAATTGAACACTATTTTAACAATTGCACCATTAATGGAAATATTCAATTCAACATTAACGAGCCCAAATAGCCTGATGTGACATGATGATGGCACTAGATGAAAAAGTGATCTTAGCGGTGGAGGGGCGCAAGAGAGTAATTTCGCCTAGGGCGCCAACATAGGAAGGGCCGGCCCTGTATGTCAGGGGCGCCCATGCCTGGGCCTTCCTCTTTCCCCGATGCATCTTCCGGGTGTATAGAGGCAGCATGCTGGGCAGCTTGGCTCCTTTATTTGGCACGGCGACCTGTTTTTATAGTGTTATTGTTGGGTTCTCTGGTTTATTTATTTTTCTTTCTTTTTTGCTTAAGTGAATTGTTTGTTTGTTATTGGTTTGTTTGTTGTTTGTTCTTTCCCAAATTAGATGTATTATTTTGATTAGTTGAGAGTGCACCAGGGCTGGTAGGGTTTTAATTTTCTCCCTCTCTTTCCCTGGACAGGTGCTGAGGCTCCCGGCAGCATTTTGGTTTCCTGGTGGCGGTGTTTTCTTCACGTTCCCTTTTCGGTTGGTGTGCAGTGACACGGGTGGATAATTTTTGGACCTTCTCCCTTCTCTTTTTTTCGTTATTACTCCCCTGCTGCTGTGGTAAGCCCCAGCCCTGTCCGACCTTCCTCCCCCTACCAGCGGTTTTAGTAAGATGTTGATTATTTTCTGGTGCTTTATTTGTTATTTCTTTTTTTGTTAATAAACATTTCTTTATTTAAACCGTCTCTGCCTGTGATGCTGCGAACCTGAGTGGCACCCCCTGTGGATTAACCCTTTAACTAATAATTTCCTGGGGTGAAACTCCCCAGGTGGCGTTGTCGCAACCTTATGTACTAGCCTCCCTCACGCTACACATATGTACACCAATTTGGCTACAAACGATGTAGCCAAGTTGAATAAAGAGTAATAAAATAGATAGTTGAAAGAAAGACTGTAAATGGCAAGTGAAAGAAAGAAGGAAAGTGACAAGTGAAAGAAAGAAGGAAAGTGTCAAGTGAAAGAGTGAAAGTGGCAAGTGAAAGAGGGAAACTGACAAGTGAAAGAAAGAAGGAAAGTGGCAAGTGAAAGAAGGAAAGCGGCAAGTGAAAGAAAGAAGGAAAGTGGCAAGTGAAAGAAGGAAAGCAGCAAGTGAAAGAAGGAAAGCGGCAAGTGAGAGAAAGAAGGAAAGCGGCAAGTGAAAGAAATAAGGAAAGTGACAAGTGAAAGACAAAAGGACAGAAGGAAAGTGACAAGTGAAAGAAAGAAGGAAAGTGGCAAGTGAAAGAGGGAAAGCGGCAAGTGAAAGAAAGACAGAAAGTGGTAAGTGAAAGAGTGAAAACAGCAAGTGAAAGAGGGAAAGTGACAAGTGAAAGAAAGAAGGAAAGTGACAAGATGGTGAGTGACCAGAAGATGAAGAGCAAGACACTGAGAGAGAGCAGAAGATAGAAAGAGAGAGAGCACAGAAGATAGAGAGGAGGAGATGGAGAGTGAGATTGAGAGAGAGCAAAAGAGAGAGAGCAGAAGTTTGGAGAAACATTTGTATATTGTTCGTTGTTAATTCTGAAAATAAATGGCTGTTTTTAAAGTACCATCCATCCATCCATCTTCTGCCGCTTATCCGGGGCCGGGTCGCGGGGGCAGCAGTCTAAGCAGAGATGCCCAGACTTCCTTCTCTCCAGACACTTCCGCCAGCTCCTCAGGAGGAACCCCAAGGCGTTCCCAGGCCAGCTGAGAGACATAGTCCCTCCAGCGTGTCCTGGGTCTTCCCCGGGGCCTCCTCCCGGTGGGGCATGCCCGGAACACCTCCCCAGGGAGGCGTCCAGGGGGCATCGGAAACAGATGCCTGAGCCACCTCAACTGGTTCCTCTCGATGCGGAGGAGCAGCGGCTCTACACCGAGCTCCTCACCCTATCTCTAAGGGAGCGCCTGGCCACCCTGTGAAGGAAACTCATTTCGGCCGCTTGTATCCGCGATCTTGTCCTTTCGGTCATTACCCAGAGCTCATGACCATAGAGGAGGGTAGGAACGTAGATTGACTGGTAAATCGAGAGCTTCGCCTTTCGGCTCAGCTCCTTCTTCACCACGACGGACCAGTACACCGACCGCATCACTGTGGAGGCTGCACCGATCCGCCTGTCAATCTCACGCTCCATCCTTCCCTCACTCGTGAACAAGACCCGGAGATACTTGAACTCCTCCACTTGAGGAAGGACTTCTCCACCAACCCGGAGAGGGCATGCCACCTTTTTCTGGTCGAGAACCATGGCCTCGGACTTGGAAGTGCTGATTCTCATCCCGGCCGCTTCACACTCGGCTGCAAACCGCCCCAGTGCCTTCTGAAGGTCCTGCATCGATGGGGCCAACAGGACAACATCATCCGCAAAAAGCAGCGATGAAATCCTGTGGCTCCCAAACAGGACTCCCTCCGGCCCCTGGCTGCGCCTAGAAATTCTGTCCATAAAGATTATGAACAGAACCGGTGATAAAGGGCAGCCCTGCCGGAGTCCAGCATGCACTGGGAACAGGTCTGACTTATTGCCGGCAATGCGAACCAAGCTCCTGCTCCGGTCGTACGGGGACCGAACAGCCCTTAGCAAAGGGCCTCGGACCCCATACTCCTGGAGCACCCCCCCACAGGGCACCACGAAGGACACGGTCGAATGCCTTCTCCAGATCCACAAAATACATGTGAACTGGTTGGGCAAACTCCCTGAACCCTCGAACACCCTCCGGAGGGTATAGAGCTGGTCCAGTGTTCCACGGCCGGGACGAAAACCGCATTGTTCCTCCTGAATCCGAGGTTCGACTATCGGCCGAATCCTCCTCTCCAGCACCCTGGCGTAGACCTTCCCGGGTAGGCTGAGAAGTGTGATCCCCCTGTAGTTGGAACACACTCTCCAGTCCCCCTTCTTATAAAGAGGGACCACCACCCTGGTCTGCCACTCCAGAGGCACTGTCCCCAACCACCATGCGATGTTGCAGAGGCGTGTCAGCCAAGACAGCCCCACAGCATCCAGAGACTTGAGATACTCAGGGCGGATCTCATCCACCCCCACCGCTCTGCCACTGAGGAGCTTACAAACCACCTCAGTGACCTCAGCTTGGGTGATGGACGAGTCCACCCCCGAGTCCTCAACCTCTGCCTCCTCAGCGGAAGACGTGACGGTGGGATTGAGGACCCTCGAAGTATTCCTTCATCAGAAAAGTTCTGATGTCAGGAAAAGGTTCTGATGTCGGGAAAAGGTTCTGATGTCGGGAAAAGGTTCTGATGTCAGGAAAAGTTCTGATGAAAAATTCTGATGTCAGGAAAAGGTTCTGATGTCGGGAAAAGGTTCTGATGTCGGGAAAAGGTTCTGATGTCAGGAAAAGTTCTGATGTCAGGAAAAGTCTGACGTCGGGAAAAGGTTCTGATGTCGGGAAAAGTTCCGATGTCAAATGTCAGAGATTCCAGGGCTGAGGACTGAGTCCGGACTGAAATCTCCAATAGGAGAGGTTTCAGAGTCTAAGGAATCAAGAGGTTGGGCTGTCGGCATCCCTGCAGGGGGTGACCGGAAGTCCGTATAGCTCAGGCAATGTACTGAGTCTGTTGATATTTTATGTTACTGTATTTTATTTTCGCTATCATTCCCAATTCTATTTCCCTTTTTATTTTATGTTACTGTATTTTATTTTCGCTATCATTCCCAATTCTATTTCCCTTTTTCTTGACTGTTTTTATTGTTTTAAATTGTGTTTTGCTGCTTTTAATGTCTCTGTAAAGCATTTTGAATCACCTTGTGTTGAATTGTGCTCTACAAATAAATTTGCCTTGCCTTGCCTTGCCTTCCACCGCCCGACAATATCCCCGGTTGACGTCAGCAGCCCCCCACCTGCACTGTAAACAGTGTCGGCAGAGTACTGCTTCCCCCTCCTGAGGCGCCAGACAGTTTGCCAGAATTTCTTCGAGGCCGACCAATAATCCTCCTCCATGGCCTCCCCGAACTCCTCCCAGCTTTGAGTTTTTGCCTCTGCCACTGCCCGAGCCACAGCACGCCTGGCCTGTCGGTACCCGTCAGCTGCCTCAGGAGTCCCACAGGCCAACATGGACCGGTAGGACTCCTTCTTCAGCTTGACGGCATCCCTTACTTCCGGTGTCCACCACCGGGTTCTGGGATTGCCGCCACGACAAGCACCAGAGACCTTGCGGCCACAGCTCCAAACAGCCGCATCGACAATGGAGGACGAGAACATGGTCCATTCGGACTCAATGTCCCCAGCCTCCCTCGGGAGCTGGGAGAAGCTCTCCCGGAGGTGGGAGTTGAAGACCTCCCTAACAGAGGGTTCAGCCAGACGTTCCCAACAGACTCTCACAGTACGTTTGGGCCTGCCAGGTCTGTCAAGCTTCCCCCTCCGCCAGCGGATCCAACTCACCACCAGGTGGTGATCAATTGACAGCTCAGCCCCTCTCTTCACCCGAGTGTCCAAGACATACGGCCGGAGATCAGATGAAATGACAACAAAGTCGATCATCGACCTCCGGCCTAGGGTGTCCTGGTGCCACGTGCACTTATGGACACGCCTATGCTCGAATATGGTGTTCGTTATGGACAAACTGTGACTAGCACAGAAGTCCAATAACAGAACACCACCAATACTCGGGTTCAGATCGGGGAGGCCGTTCCTCCCAATCACCCCACTCCAGGTGTCACTGTCGCTGCCCACGTGAGCGTTGAAGTCCCCCAGTAGAACAATTTCCCCAGTCGGAGCTCTATCCAGTACCCCCTCCCCCAGGGGCTCCAAGAAGGCTGGGTACTCTACACTGCCATTTGGCCCGTAGGCACAAACAACAGTGAGAGCCCTCCCTCCAACCGGAGAGAGAGGCGACCCTCTCGTTCACCGGAATAAACCCCAACACATGGCGGCTAAGCTGGGGGGCTATGAGCAAGCCCACACCTGCCCGCCGCCTCTCACCGGGGGCAACTGCAGCGTAGTGGAGGGTCCAGCCCCTCTCGAGGAGCTGGGTTCCAGAGCCCAAGCTGTGCGTGGAGGTGAGCCCGACTATTTCTAGCCAGTACCTCTCGACCTCCCGCACAAGCTCAGGCTCCTTCCCCCCCAGCGAGGTGACATTCCATGTCCCCATCGCCAGCCGTTGCGTCCAGAGATCGGGTCGCCGAGGCCCTCGCCTCCGACTGCCACCCAATCCACAAAGCACCAGCCCCTTACGGCTTCCCTTGTGGGTGGTGAGCCCACAGGGGGTTGGACCTACGTCACCAGTTCGGGCTGGGCCCGGCCGGGCCCCGTGGGCAAAGGCCCGGCCACCAGGCGCTCGCTCACGAGCCCCAACCCCAGGCCTGGCTCCAGGGTGGGGCCCCGGCTCCGCCGTACCGGGCGACATCACGGTCCTTGGTATTTTTCTCTTCATAAGGGGGTGTGAACTGCTCTTAGTCTGGCTCATCACCTAGGACCTGTTTGCCATGGGATACCCTAAGAGGGGCAAGATGCCCCCAGCAACATAGCTCCTAGGATCATGTGCGCACACAAACCCCTCCACCACGGTAAGGTGGCAGTTCAAGGAGGGGGTTTTAAAGTACATGTTGCAGTTTTTTTGCACGTAAATAAAGGTGCCAAAATGCACAAGAAAGCATAAAAATAGAGCTTGTTTATCAAAATTTGTACATTTTGTAATGTACAGTATCAAAGTGGGTTTTTTTGTGTACTTTTTGGAGTATTTTGTAAAAACTGAAATTTTAGTTTTACTTTTATTTTGAGGTGTTTTACTTTGCTACATTTTGTACTGAAGTGCCAGGAAATGAGCTTTTGGTGAACTCCGCTGCCAAACCGATGCCAAACCAGCACCCATGAGCCTCGCCGACATTCAACCAATCAGAAAGAGCACAGTGTATGGCCAACGTCATGTTCTCTGTGGGAATCAACATTTTTAATAAGAACTAATCTTTACAGTGATAAACTTGGCTTGATATGTTTGTTACTGAGTGAAGGAGCTGAAGTAATTAATTAGTGACATGGTGAAAATCCATCCAAATCCCAAAACTTTATTATATGGTGACATGTTGGCATGTTAGATTTTAATTTAGATTTTTTTTTTTTTTTTTTAATTTTATTTCAGCTTTTAAATCTTTTTTATTTCATGTTTATAATTTATTTTTTGTATTAATGCATTAATGCACTTCATGATGTCAATCTTATTTTTAATTCCATTTTTAAAAATATGTATGCAATGTTTATTCCATGTTTTGATTTTAATTTGTTAATACACTTTATTTCATAATGCTGATGTGAAATTAAAAAATAATTATTATGACATTCTTTATACAACGTTTTGCCTTGTCTGCATCGCCTGGCAGAGCTCCACCTCGTGCTCCTTGCCAGCCACACAGCTGAAGAAAAGAAAAGTAACTGAGTAACTTTTACACAGAGTAAATATTAAAATAAGTTACTTTGTACTTGAGTAAAACTTCACCACTAAAACTTTCCCTGAAGTCAAATAATTTAGTCCTCTTTGCACCTGTGGCAGAGAGTGAAGGTGAAGGTAAGGGAGAAGTGGATGGAGTTTTGTGAAACGTTTAATATTGAACGTCTCTAAAGATATCATTAACCTTTTTTTGGCTTCATGTTTCATGACTTTTCCTAATTTAAAGGGGACGATTTTTAAAGGCAATAAAATAACAACAGTTTTAAGCAGGAAAAGTCGATAGCTGGTTAATCAGCTGATAGACGATTATATAGCAGGAGGCTTCCTACTAAAATATGAGCAAATAAACTTATCAGACTGAGGGAACCAGAATTAAAGGCTAACAAATGAAACCTGCCTCCAATAAAGGCCTGGTACATCCCAGTCTGTTTGGGGTTGATGACCAGATGTTTAATATGTGAACATCTGCATCTGGTTAAACATGAGAGTTTGAATTTCTGTGTGTTCATGTGTTTAAATTTTGTGTTTTTTTCACCAAATATCCCTTTCCCCTCCTTTGTTTACACTCTCCTTTAGTTTCACTCTCAGTGTCTCAGTCATTTCATTCTGCAGTGAAACTGAAAGTGAGTCGGGCTGTGACTCGACAGGAAACTGGAGGATTTCTTTTAAGTCATGAGACTTTTCACCGCAGTGTGAGAAGGCAGAGCTACGTGATCAACACACTGCACTCTCTCTCAGCTTGACAGCAGCACAGGTTGGTTTTTTCTCAGTCTCCTCAGGTTTTGTAGTAAAACACAGACAGACGTACTGTTGTTTCTATTGTTAGAATTCAGTGTTTTGTCTTCATATTAATGCAGTGATTAATACCTTCAGTCACTGAGGAAATGGGATCATTTCAAACATGAAGAGACACCTGGACACAGCAGATCATTTCTTTAAGCTGCTTCTTTGATTTTCATTTTCAGTGTCAGTGGTGATTTGAAAACTGGTGTGACTTTCACACTTCACTGTAAGAGAAACTTTTTTGTCAGACTTTAATTCATTTGAATCAGTGACTTTTATTAACTTAGCTTTAAGAGTTTATTTGAATTTCTGAATATTTTTACACCTATTTCTCACAGAATGAAACCAAAACTGCAGATGCTTTTATTTTATTTATAAATTGTTATGATAATGTTGGATTTAAGTAATTCCTAAGGAAACATTTTCATGTTAAACCATATATGTTCACTTTCACCAGTGATAATGCACAAAGCCATGATGCTCTCAACTCATTTTGAGCTTAAAGTGTAACAACTCTAAATATTCAACTTTTTCAATCAAGTTATTAAGTCTCAGAGTTATGATTACAGTTTGAGGCAGGGAGGGAAGTTTCTGTCGTTTGGTTTTGTTCGGTGACAGTGATCACTTGGCAATGTGATGTTTGTTATGTTGGCCCTGGTTCACCCTGAAGATACATCAAACTAGAGCTTCATTATTTTTACGTTGTAAATGAATTCCCTTTCTTTACACTGAGTTTGTTTGTCTTTGTGGCTGGTGTGCTGTTTCATGGTTTGGTCTGACAGGGAAAAAGCAAAAAAGCTGGTGATGAAAACAGATTGGACAGACAGATTCAAAGAGCCGGCCTGATGACTGGTTTTACCCCAGAACCTTCAGAAATCATCCTGGAGCAGAGAAGCTGTTGAAGTTGCAGACTGTTCTTCAGCACAGGGACCCGCCCTGTGGTTTCTTTAATGGCCTCACAGGCTGTTAGTGATCGATGAGCCCAGATAATACACAGGGTGTTTTCCCTTTGGTGTGCAAAGGGAAAGAGCACAGGACAGGAAAAGGGGAAAAAATACAAAATAAATGCAAAATAATGCTAACAGCTGATACTAATCCTGCCTTAGTTGCCACCACCACTACTACTGCTACTAACAGTAATAAGAAGAGCTGAGGGGGGTCTTATTTTTAGGTTATATTTATGTTATATATATGTTATATTTGCTGTTTTGTTTGTTTCTCCTGCCTTTTTCTCTCTTTCAATGTCTTTATCCTTCAGTGTCCTTCTGTTTTGCAGAACATTGCATGTTTTCCTGTTTTCACTTTCTCTTGGTTTTACCTTCATGTTGTGTTGCTCTTGTTTGTTTCCTGTTGTCATTTTCCTTTCTGATAATTCTGCTTTTGCTCTGTCTGTTTCTCTGTCTCTCTATGTGAGCTCTGTTTTTAAAGGTGCCATACACGTAAAGATTATAATTATTATCGTTATATTTTGTGTTTATTTGACCAGACATCCCTTTCCCCTCCTTTGTTTACACTCTCCTTTAGTTTCACTCTCAGTGTCTCAGTCATTTCATTCTGCAGTGAAACTGAAAGTGAGTCGGGCTGTGACTTGACAATAACCTGGAGGATTTCTTGTAAGTCACAAGACTTTTCACCGCAGTGTGAGAAGGCAGAGCTACATGATCAACACCCTGCACTCTCTCTCAGCTTGACAGCAGCACAGATTGTTTTTTTCTCTTTTTGTTCTCCTCAGATTTTGTAGTAAAACACAGACAGACGTACTGTTGTTTCCGTTGTTAGAATTCAGTGTTTTGTCTTCATATTAATGCAGTGATTAATACCTTCAGTCACTGAGGAAATGGGATCATTTCAAACATGAAGAGACACCTGGACACAGCAGATCATTTCTTTAAGCTGCTTCTTTGATTTTCATTTTCAGTGTCGGTGGTGATTTGAAAACTGGTGTGACTTTCCAACTTCACTGTAATAGAAACTTTAGACTTTAATTCATTTGAATCAGTGACTTTTATTAACTTAGCTTTTAAGAGTTGATTTGAATTTCTGAATATTTTTACTCCAATTTTTCACAGAAACCAAAACTGCAGATGCTTTTATTTTACATATTGTTTTTATAATGTTGGATTTAACTAATTCCTAAAGAAACATTTTCATGTTGTACCATATATATTCACTTTCTCCAGTGATAATGTACAAAGCCATGATACTCTCAGCTCATTTTGAGCTTAAAGTGTAATACAACTTGACATATTCAACTTTTTCAATCAAGTTATTAAATCTCAGAGTTATGTTTACAGTTTGAGGCAATGAATAAATTGTTCATTCAACTATAAGATCTAAGTTGATCTAATGTGTTATTTTCTAGCAATGGGAGGTTCTTCTTCCAAACCTGGTAAGACACAACATTTTAAAACTTAGTGCTGATTAACTGATCCCTCAGAGAATGACAAGTGCCTGCATGATGTCTCTGTGAAACACTGCTGACGTCTTAACCAACATGTGCAATTTGCTTTTCAGAGCTATGGAGGAAAGTACCATGGGAGTAAGTACCAAACTAACGTCTGTGTGGTGTCATGGTTGTTCTTAATGTTGTTTTCTCTACAAAAACACAGAAATTGTGCAACATGATTTTTATGTCTCTGCACCAGCGATCATGGCCTAAAATGTTATGTTTTCAGGTTTCAGGTTCATGAACACAATATCTCAGGAATGCCTTGTGGGAATATCTTCAAATTTGGCACAAATGTTTGTGTGGACTGAGAGATGAACTGATTAAGATTCATTCAAATGTCAAATAGGATAAAATGATGAAGTCATGACATTTTATATCCAAAAGGGCGAATGTCACCTTCACTGACATCAAAAACACTATTCAACACCAAGACTCAGCATTTTGGCTTGACTTCCTCTCCCTGATGGCAGCAGGACAGGGGGCCTCCTGCTCCTCACTGGTTTTTCTGATATTGAGCTTCAGGTGTTCATCATTGCACCATGTAACCAAACTATCAGTCCTTTGGGGCTGTAGCCAACCACAGACAATCTAGGTCGACTGTAATTTGACCTCCTCCAGATCAGTAGAAAAAAACAAAACAACAATGTCTGCATGCCATAACGTGCACCGTGACTAATTTAGTTCATCTAGAGCACAATGCACCAAGTGCACGTTAGCTTACCTGGTGCCTTAAATAAATTGTAAATAAACATAAAAAACACACTGTAACATAATGACTCATTTTTAACCTAATTATTTTATACTGACATGATGGTCAATATTTACCCCTGGCTTGCAGTGATACTCGCTCTTACTCCATCAGGTCCCTTCTGGCCCCTGAAAATGACCCTTCTGCTTATTAAAGTAACATCAGCGACTGTCTGACCAGTTTGGATCAGACAAGAGCATATCAACCAACCCAGCAGAAGACTACAGTCCTCTGTCCTCCTCTGCAAAAATAGCCTCTAAGTGAAGACAGCATGCTTAACACAGGAAATCATTCACTGGAATCATACATGTCAATATAATGATAACTTCCATCTTGTCAAAAACTTATTCTTTAAAGTGTAATTCCTTTAAAATCTAAACTAAGCTGATGTGATGAATGATGATGAAGTCTTTTCTTTGTTGAACAGACACAAAGACACAGAGCTGCAGTACATGAGGGATTACAAACCCCACAGAGAAGACGTCCAGCATCTGAGAGTCCTGGTTCATGGTCCAGTTGGAGCTGGAAAATCCAGTTTCATCAACTCTGTCAACAGTGTCCTACGAGGCAAAATCACAGGCAGACCTTTGGCCGAGGCAAATGCCAGTGAAAGTTTCACCAAGAAGGTATGAATACCTTTTATTGTACAGATAAACTAAGCAACAGCCACATCTCTGAAGTAGAAACCAAGTATAGCTACACTCAGGGCCGTAACCAGGGTTTTGAAACTGGGGAGGTCCAAATCATACGAGCGTGCGAAGCGCGCAAGCAAAAACATTTTGAGCACTTATTTATGAATAAAACGCATAAATAGTGTTTTAAATTATACATTCAGATCACATAATGTTGTAGACTGGATCTTTGATTAACCATTAACATAGTATGTAGTATGTATGTAGGCTATGTCACTCGAGTCGACAGTAGGATTGGATAGAAACAGGAGAGTGTCCAGGGCTTTAACCATCACAGCCCAACTGCAGAAATGTGAGAACAGTGGTTTAAACCAGGCAGTGAGAGAAAAATGCACATGTTCTGGCCATGCTGCCATCGTTCACAAGAGAAATAACTCTGATGTGTGAACAGGCTTCAGCTAGTTGTTCCAAGTTAAAACACCTAACTAGCTATCAGTGACCACATTTGTATTAGTCTGGTTTATTAATAATAATTAGGTGTAGTCTGACTTATTTGAGAAAAGGAACAGCACAGCAATATTTTTATTAGGACCCAGGATGACGAAGCCAAATGTGACTTCACCATTCTGCCAAAACGTTGCGTTAGCCCAGCATTGAGGCTAGCTACTGTAGCTAGCTATCTATTTAACACCACATTAGCTATCAGCATCGCGGCTAACGTTAGCCGCCGAAGTAACGTGGGTAACATTATTGGTACATTTAGCTTAGCTAGCTAACTAGCTAGCTAGCTAGCTAACGTCACGTTAGCCCAGCATCGGGGCTAGCCAGCTAAGCTAAATGTACCCATAACGTTACCTCAGCGGCTGTCTACCATAACGTTAGCCCCGATGCTGATAACATGGTAGCTAGCTACTAGCTAACGTTACATTATAAAACGGGTGCTTCCCATCCTTAAATGTGATTGGCTGAGCTGCGTTCCATGCCGTTTTTTCTTGTGTGTTTATTTTATGGGCAATATGTAGGTTAAGCGTTTTATAAAAGCAATAAGCCCCTTGAAGCCGTGAGTTACAGTACCAAGCCATGAGTTACTCCGCTGTGCGTCGTGCCTTAGAACGCCCCTCAGCTGTTGTAAAATCACTGTAACCCACGGCTTCTCGGGGCTTTTTGCTTAATTACACTAGCTAACGTGAGCTAACGTTACTGTTTTCTTTTAGTTTCAACAAAGCTACATCATGACAGATGCACGAATTCTGGCGAATATTTTCCTTCATTACCTCTCATTTAAGCGATTTAACTCCGAATGTCAGTGGAGGCTGCATGGAACAAGGCAACTGCATTGCACTGCATTGTTTGACTGAGCTTGACACAGCAGGTGAGGCAGCAGCATGCGCGCTCCGGTTTCTCTTTCCCAAAACCAAACACGTCCAAACTAGTTTGTTGTAGTAGGCTAGTCTAGTGACCTAATATGCCGAATTTGAACTCCTGATTGTAGGCTGTTACGGTTTGTTAATATCATCTGTGATTTTTTATGAATTAGATTTTCAAATAATTTGGTAAAATTATATTTCTATAAAAATTTGGAGGAAATAATTGGGGAGGTCCTGACCTCATAGCTCTGTACGGCACTGGCTACACTGCATCACCCAACTGCAGCAGAACCTTGATTATCCAAACCTGTCAGGAATGAAGGTGTTCTCAATAGCTGAAACTTCAGATAATTAAAATATGTACAAAAATACACCAGACCATTTGGAGGGAAAAAATCTATTTAATGAAATAGATTATCAACGAGTTTGCAAAAACCTTTGTGCTACAAATAAACTTTAAAACACAGGAGAAACATTTAGGCCTAATAGTAAGATTACAGTTGTTTATGAGCTCTTTGTGACGGTAAGACACACACACACGCACACAAAACTAGACTTTGTAAAGTTTCTGAAGAAACTTTGATGTGCTTGCCTTGCAAGCGCCTGGACATGTGCTAAACCACCAGCCCTATGCTGTTTGTGGGTTGTGTAGTGTTGTTGCTCTTGCCCAGACGGGGAGTTGAACCCTGGTCTCCTGCATGGCAGGCAGAGACACTATCCACTGTGCTACTGGGGCTTGTGTGGGCGGAGCCAGAAATGAGGCTCTACAAAGCACACAGCATTTCTCAATGATAGTAAGTCCGAGCAGAAAATAAAATGTACCATGAGAAAGGCAAGGCTTTGGGCTTTCAAACTGTGTCAAAATTATTTTCCAACTCCCGAAAATGCCCACCTTAGAGCGAGTTGGAAAAGTGTGTCATTCTGCTTCTCTCCCGAGACTTTGCATTCCAGATATAATGGGAGTCTATGGGGGAGAGAGCTGGCACTCCTGCCTCGTTAAGGGTCACAGTTTAAAAAGTTGAAGCTACTTTGCTTTTGTATTTACATTTTTCAAAGCAGAACTAGTTTTCCTACTACTTTCCAAGAAATTATGCATGTGGAGTGAAAATTGTGGCCAGGAGAGCAAGTTAAAGACAAAGTTTTAGGCAATTTTTCAGGGCTGCTCCACTCTAGCCCTCAGGAATGCCACTCTAGCTCACGCAATACACACTCATTCAAAAGTCAGAGGCGGCTCAAAAATAACTCCAAACTTAAACTGTGTTTTATGGCAAACTAAAACAGACATGAAAAATTGAACATGACACATGTTGACACACATAAAGTTGAACATCTGCTGAGTCGTTTAAGCTTTGAATGGAGTCTGTGAGCCAAAGAATGAGGGAGCTGTGAGGCTTTGAAAATGCGTGGGTCTCGGCCGGCTCCCCATTATTTTTCAATGAGGGCAAAATCGCGATTTTAAAATTAAATTATAAAAAATTGCAAAGTTCGATCGGTTTGAAAATTGACACACTGATTCTTCTCCACAAGATGCACGTTTTTTGTATTTGGTGCGTGGATGCAGGTCCAAAGCTCTGGGCCCTGGAGCCTTCCAAAGTTTTGGCCATTCATTTCCTATGGCCGAAATTTTCGGGAAAATTGGAATTTTGAGAATTCCGTGAGTCGGATTCCTTATAAAAGTAATAGCACACTTCTCCCAATGGGGCAACACATTTTCCCAATTCATTGTGTGGGCCTAAAACCAAAGCTGTAGGAGGAGTAGCGCGCTGAAAAAAGGTGGAATAATAATAATATTAAAAAGAAGAAATATGCAAGATTTTAAGATGTGTTGCCTTTTCAAGGCAAGCACATAATAACCAATGAATACCTGAACGATTTGCTGGAGGACAAAACTGTAACAACACAACACACACAGATCAGCAGGATGCTGTGCTGAAGGCTACAGCAGAGTGGGGCACAGCTTGGAGTGGGAAGGAGAAAAAAACAAAAATGGAAATGGTCATTGTGGTTGACCAGTCATTCTGTGACACTGGGGGTTAGATAATCAAGGAGATACTGTAGTCGCAGTACTACAGTAGGGGACATTTTGAAAATTAAAAAAAAAAAAAAAAATGTCCAAGCCCACCAGATGATAGCATTATCATAACATCAGCACTGTCATCCCTGTGTTTTATAGTATAAAACCTACAAAATCCAAAAAGGACAGCCTGGAAACTTTTACCATTTTGTCTTCAATGACACTATGGGTGTTGAGATGGAGGAGGACGGAGGAGTCCATCCAGAAGACATCATACTGGCCATGAAGGGACACATGAGAGACGGTTACAGGGTAAAATGAACACATTGCAGCTTTGGGATGAAAGCCTCTTTGCTGACAGAAATATATTTAGCAAAAATTCTTTTTACATAATTACTAAAATTGATTTTGCATTGTTTTCTAGTTCAAACCTGGATCTAAACTGTCAGAGGACAATCAGTTTTACAACGCAGAACCAACTCTAAATGACAAAGTTCAGGTTCTGGTGTGTGTTGTACCTGCTGACAAAATACCTCTACTGACTGACGGCTGTGTGAAGAAGATAAAGGACATCAGGGAGATGGCCAGTGAGCTGGGTAAGAGCAAACATCAGGATGTTCATAAGTTTGTGTGTCAAGCTGTGGTGCCACATTGAGATTAGTCAGTGTTACCTTGAAAACTGTATTCTTAAAGGACTGAACAGTTTCCTGTTGTGTATCTGCAGAAATTCCCCAGCTGGCCATCATCACCAAAATTGATTTAGCCTGCCCACAGATCCAGAAAGATCTGAAGAATGTCTATCTGAGCAAAAAGCTGAAGGAGACAGTGAGTTTCTACTAGTAGTTTTACAATAGACTGTATCCAGATTTTATAATCTTATTCACTGCTCAAAAAAATTAAGGGAACACTTACATCACACATCAGATCTTGTTGAATGAATTATTCAAGTTGAAAATCTTTATCAATAACTTTTTATTATATTAAATTGTGTTATTTTATTATTTTTTGTCTTTAATATTGCTATTATTATCTTTTTTATTCATATTGTATTAGTGTTATGGCATTATCGTAATTATCACAATAAATAACAAAGACTTGTACTCAGCAATGCAAGGTACTCAGGTGTCCCTTGAAATTAGGATCTTGATCTCAGTGGGACTTATTTCATTAAATACAGCTTGTTATTATTATTACTATTATTATTATCTGAGCAAAAACAAATTTTGAAGTCAGCTGTTCCTTTTGTTACTTTCATCTTAGATGGAGCAGTTCAGTCAGTTGGTGGGAATTCCAATGAGCTACATCTTTCCTGTGAAGAACTACGATGAAGAAATCAACATAAAGGATGATGTTGATTCTCTGATTCTTAGCGCCCTGAGACAGATCATCGACTTTGGAGAAGAGTTCATCAACGACATGGAAACCTAAGTCACTTTCATTTGGCTTTCAGAGATGTTCATGGCATTGTAGAAACAACATAATCCTGCTGACATGAATGAATGGATTTGCTAACAAAATTAACTCAAAATGTTTTTGTAACAAGATTCTACATGTTGAAGGTACAATAATTTTTTGCTCTTTTGCATTTTTATTGACTGTAGTGACTGTAGCGCCTTCGGCATGTGTTTCAAGAGATTCTCTTTGGGAAAATATTTGAAAACTTACATTTTGGCTTATCTTGCAATAGCAGGTAAACTGAGAAAAGCTACCAGCCAGAAATATTTGTTACCAATCATAAAACCACATTACATATTTTTTACAGGCTGTGCTTTGAGCTTCATGTTTTATTCAGGATGTCAGTGCTTCTCTTCTACCATGAACACTGATCTCTGCGACTTTTCTCTTCAGCTTCATGTTTTCTTGTTGGAGGCTTAACGCTGGAAATATGTCACCATATCGCTAACAACGTGTAAAGCAGACGTTTCTTAAAGCAAAATCACAGACATGTAGAAAGCGCCAGATAGTAGTAAGCAGCTTTGAGTTGATTGGCTGATGTCTCGATAGGTACGGTGGACAGTGAGGGTCACATCAGAACAAGAGAGGCACAGGGATTAAGAAAAAAATAACTTTTTGTTGAAAAGGAACACCTGTGTGTGTGTGTGTGTGTGTGAAAAAAAATAAATATCAATACATGAATCAAAAGCTAGAAAAACATTTTCTGTCATATCTGAGGAGAAACGTGTTCTGATCTGAGTGGATAACATCTTTACAGCCCATAATGTGAAATTTCCCCACCGTGGGACTAATAAAGGAATATCTTATCTTAATGCCTCCATATCGAAGGCTGCAACAACAGCCCTTCACTTGGTTTTATTTTATTCACTCTAAAATTCAAACGCTTATTTGCCGTAAACAATTTTTTTAAATGGTGCAACAATTTGTGTGCTCAGTGCTCCTGGTGGGCTGAGGGGGACACACAGCCGGGACGCAACAGGGAGTTATTTGAGGTTAACATGCTTAGTGAGGCAGTGTATATGTATTATATTATTATATTATATATGTATTATATATGTATTGTATGCATGTAATGTATGTACAAGTTCAGAGAGTGTGCACAGCTGTGGCAGCATGCTGTCGAGTACAGACAACATCACATCCACAGCCTATGAACCTACACAAATCTACAGGTAACAACACTGAAACAATAAAGGCTGTTGAGACCAAATCATCTCTGTGAATGGTTCATGTTACTTGTTGTGTATTCTTGCTGGTGTCATTATTGTTATTATTATTTTTGGTTTTGACTTTTTGCATGGCATGATTTTGTTAGTTTTTGTTCTGTTTTGATTTTTTTTTTTTTTTTTTTGTCTTGTGGCTGTTACTGTTGTATGTGTTACTGTGGAGGATTGTGTATTTGTTACATGTTGCCACCACCTATTCATTCCATTTACACTTTACAAAAATAAAAATTAAAAAAAGGAAAAAAGGAAATAGAAAGGGAAAAAAGAAAAAGAAGAAAAAGACAAAGGGAAAAGCAGAAAAGTTTTATATATAAAAAGAAAGAAAAGAGCAGAAAGAAAAAGAGAAGAAAAAGAAAGAGTTGCAAGAGTTCACATTTAAGACCTAAAGGACTGTGAGACAACAAGTAAAATAGGTCAAATAAATCATAAAAACAGGCAGGTAGATAAAGAGAACAATACAGAAGGACAATGCCACCAGAGATGGCCCACAGTCATCTGAAAGGATACAAGAAAAATATAAAAGTGAAAACATTTGCTCTAAAGTCATAGATAAAAATAGACTTCTAAGAGTGCAAGATAAGCGAGTACTCATGTTTGGCACACTTTTAAAAGTATTATAATTTATATAGTATTATAATATTTAATTTTGAAAAAAAAAAAAGTGCGTTAAATTACAAAATCTGAAGGTATATCATTATAGGCCAAGGTCTTGGCTGTTCAGCAATGTACCGGTGCAACCTCCTCATTTTGCATTTTTTTCATAAAATAGGTTTTTCCAGTTATTAGGCTACTTTGTTTTTGTCAACACCGTCACCGTAATGTTTTTTTTTTTTTTTTATTTGAAAAACAGATTTTTGTATTAAAGAGACTATTACTTTAATAACTCAACAGCACCAAAGAAACATATTGTAAGCATATTCATTTAAAACCAATATAACTGCCTCTGACGGTGGTGACACTAATCTGACGGTGGTGACAGTGGCCTCATTACAACATACATTTCCAAAATTTAAACCACTCAAGTCAATGGCTTCTTGCTTAACAACTTTATTTAACTATTTGGTACAAAAAATAAGAATCCTGAGCTCTGTTATAAGCATTTTTCAGACTTCAGTCATCACCGTCACACAGAAAACCTGACGGTGGTGACGTCTGACGGTGGTGACAAAAACCTGCTCTTTCACATGATAAGCAGGAGTTGTTCACATTAGCCAGCTTGTTTTCGCCCTGTTGCTACCTGCATCAGACCTCTTCTTAAAAAGTATACATTTATTCCATAATCTAATTTAATATTTTTTATATAGAAGTGACGGTGTTGACATGTTATGGTTGTGACAGTAGCAGTGTCCAAAAATATGAAGAGATTTACGAGAAAATAGAAAACTTCTAGGAGCCTGAGCGGTCTTGAAGCATGAAGTAGAGCTGAAGGTTTGAAAAGGGCTCCTCAGGAATGTAATTGACCTTGTAGCTTTTTTATTATTATTTTTTAAATAAATATCTGACGGTGGTGACGAATATCTGGGACACATTTTGAGCAACCACAAAATAATAGTAAATATTGTTCAAAACCCATCGTTTGTAGTTTTTAATACATATTATGATGTACTCTTTATTCAATTAAATTATTACTTTTTGTTGTTTTAATCAAGTTGAAATGATGATCTCCTATCCGAGGACAGCTGGTTTTGTAGGCCATGGGCCAACATATAATCATTAAATTAATACAAATTAAAAATAAACCTATAAAAGAACCTTACAAATGTGCAAAGGACCCCCTGATTATGCCCTTGATTCTTTTTTTCATTAAAATGTTGTAAATTTCAGCAGAAATAGCATTTTTCTTAGTGGGACATGATTTATCCAAATTCTCAAGAATCAGTGATTAATGTTTATGACATCTGAAAATCTATACTGACCACAAGTATTGAATAATTCTGTAATGTTGTAAGTTAAAGGCAACTAAAGAAAGACAAGCAGGCAATTTAACAGAGTTCTCATCTTTAGTGCAACTGTGCATCATACTGTACATCAACAACATACAGAAACATAAATAAAATAAAAATATAATAAATGTTTGACACTAAATACATAAATCAGGGGCGCCGCCAGGAATTTTGGGCCCCATGAAAAAAAAATACATATATATTTACATGATGATTGTTTAATAATTTTATATTAGTTTTTACCTATTTTTTGGGCCCCCTGTCAGGCAAGGGCCCTTGGAATTGTCCTAACTTTTCCCCCGTATACGGCGCCCCTGACCTAAATACAAACTAGTGTCCATTGCCTTGCTCTTATTTGAAAAAAATCTCTGTGTTGTTGAGGCTCTACAGTTCTATCACCATGACATTTTAAATCATGGTTAGTAAAAATGCATAATTCCTGCTTCCCTAGAGACAACAGGCCAATGTGCCTGATAAAAGCTCTCATTTCAAAGAAGCATGCTGAAGTATAGTTCTAACTGCCACCTGACAAAATAAACAGTGAAGAAAAACATCAATAGCTTAATTGACTAATTATTGTTATCACCATTATTATCAACTCCACATCAGCAATATAATAGATAAAGTGGGCCTATTTTCTTTAAGTAACTTCTACTTTGACTTCTAAAAAAACTTCTTATGTCCACTTTTGTTTTTTGGGGACCCAATCTGGCTGTGTCTTATTACCAAACACACACGCGCGCGCACACACACACACACACACAGAGAGAGAGAGAGAGAGAGAGAGAGAGAGAGAGAGAGAGAGAGAGAGAGATACAGATGTGAATGTAAATGCAGCCACTGATGTTAAACTCCGTCCAGCTGACGTGACTCAGGCAGAACAGACGAGTGTGTGTGTGTGTGTGTGTGTGTGGGTGTTATATTTGCTTTTTTGTTTGTTTCTCTTTCAATGTCTTTATCCTTCAGTGTCCTTCTGTTTGCATGTTTTCCTGTTTTCACTTTCTCTTGATTTTGTTGTTGTTTGTTTCCTGGTGCCATATGCATAAAGATTATTATTATTATTATTGTTGTTGTTGTTGTTGTTACTATTATTATTATTATTATTATTATTATTATTATTGTCATTATAATTACTACTATTATATGTTGTGTTTATTTGACCAGATGTCCCTTTCCCCTCCTTTGTTTACACTCTCCTTTAGTTTCACTCTCAGTGTCTCAGTCATTTCATTCTGCAGTGAAACTGAAAGTGAGTCGGGCTGTGACCCAACAGGAAACTGGAGGATTTCCTGTAAATCACGTGGCTTTTCACCGCAGTGTGAGAGGGCAGATCAAAACATGATCAAAACTTTGTTTCCACCACACACTGCACTCTCTCCCGGCTCGACAGCAGCACAGGTTGGTTTTTTCTCAGTTTGTTCTCCTCAGGTTTTGTAGTAAAACACAGACAGACGTACTGTTGTTTCTATTGTTAGAATTCAGTGTTTTGTCTTCATATTAATGCAGTGATTAATACCTTCAGTCACTGAGGAAATGGGATCATTTCAAACGTGAAGAGACACCTGGACACAGCAGATCATTTCTTTAAGCTGCTTCTTTGATTTTCATTTTCAGTGTCCGTGGTGATTTGAAAACTGGTGTGACTTTCAAACTTCACTGTAAGAGAAACTTTTTTTTTTTTTTTATCAGACTTTAATTCATTTGAATCCATAGCATTTATTAACTTAGCTTTAAGAGTTCATTTGAATTTCTGAATATTTTTCCAATTTCTCACAGAATGAAACCAAAACTACAGATGCTTTTATTTTATTTATAAATTGTTATTATAATGTTGGATTTAATTAAAGAAACATTTTCATGTTGTACCATATATATTCACTTTCACCAATGATAATGCACAGAGCCATGATTCTCTCAACTCATTTTGAGCTTAAAGTGTAATACAACTTGAAATATTCAACTTTTTCAATCAAGTTTTTAAGTCTCAGAGTTATGTTTACAGTTTGATTTTAGGCAATGAATAAATTGTTCCTTAAACTGTAAAATCTAACTTTTACGTGTTATTTTCTAGTAATGAGAGATTCATCTTCCAAACATGCATCCCCACCACCATCTCCTAGTAAGACACAACATTTTAAAACTCAGTGTTGATGAAATGATCACACAGAGAATAACAAGTGCCTGCATGATGTCTCTGTGACACACTGCTGACGTCTTAACCAACATGTGGAATTTGTTTCTCAGCTATTAGGAGCTCTCTGTGTTTTAGTCTTTTCAAAATGACAGAAACTGTGCAACACGGTGTTTAGTGACTGTTTCTCCGGACGTACATGAGACCGCAGGGGTGTTTCAGCGTCTTTAATAAAGTGGTTTACAAACTGATTTAGGGGCTTGGATAGTGAGTTGAGTTGGGCTTCATAAACTCTTTGGAAAGAAGACAGGAGGAACACGATGCTGTATTTTCATAAATTCATGATGACTCTTAGTTATCCATGTGTTCTCCACTGCATTGTTCAAAAATTCATCCCTCTCTCCCATGTACGTCTCCACATTGCTCAGCTGTCTTTTGTGTTTTTTATTGCCACAGCTCCTCCTTTATCAACTGGTTTTACCACAATTTTAGGATTAATCTGAAATTCATTCAGGGCTTTCCTTTCTGATACACTTATATTACAATTCTTCAACCTGTTTGTGGATTTGACAGTCACTTCCATGTCTTTTTCAGCTAAAAGGATACAGACCAAACCACTTTGAGGCATTAGCACTGCTTGCATTGTGTTTATATTATTCAACCTTATGGATGGAGGGGTATTGTGTAAAAATTACCAGTGTAGACTTACCGTTCCCTTCAGGTACTTGCTCAGATAGACGTTCTTCAGATCTTTATGGATCTCTGGGCAGGCTATATCAATTCTGGTGATGACAGCCAGCTGGGGAATTCCTGCAGATACACAACAGGAAACTGTTCAGTCCTTTAAGAATACAGTTTTCAAGGTAACACTGACTAATCTCAATGTGGCACCACAGCTTTATACACAAACTAATGAACATCCTGATGTTTGCTCTTATCCAGGTCACTGGCTGTCCTTCTGATGTGCCTTATCTTCCTCACAGAGTCCAAAGACAGAACATTTATGTGGATAGCATGTACAACACATACCAGAACATGAACTTTGTCATTTAGAGTTGGTTCTGCGTTGTAATACTGACTGTCCTCTGACAGTTTAGATCCACGGTTGAACTACAAAACGATGCAAAATCAATCAATCAATGATGTAAACAGAATTTTTGCTAAATATATTTCTGTCAGCAAAGAGGCTTTCATTCCAAAGCTGGAAGCTTTGGAATGAAAGCTGGACCTGTAGGACTCCTTCTTCAGCTTGACGGCATCCCTTACTTCCAGTGTCCACCACCGGGTTCTGGGATTGCCGCCACGACAGGCACAAGAGACCTTGCGGCCACAGCTCCGAACAGCTGTGTCGAGAGGCCGAGAACATGGTCCATTTGGACTCAATGTCCCCAGCCTTCCTCGGGAGCCGGGAGAAGCTCTCCCGGAGGTGGGAGTTGAAGACCTCCCCAACAGAGGGTTCGGCCAGATGTTCCCAACAGACCCTCACAATACATTTGAGTCCTGTTAGGAAGTCACAGGATTTCATCGCTGCTTTTCGCGGATGATGTTGTCCTTTTGGCTCCCTCGAAACGGGACCCTCAGCAGGCACTGGGGCAGTTCGCAGCCGAGTGTGAAGCAGCTGGGATGAGAATCAGCACCTCCAAGTCTGAGGCCATGGTTCTCGACCGGAAAAGGGTGGCATGGAAGTCTGGGCGTCTCTGCTCAGACTGCTGCCCCCACGACCCAGCCCTGGATAAGCGTCAGATGACGAGACGAGACGAGAAAATGGCTCTAGACCGTGTTACCCTCAGTATTTTATAGATAACAACATTAAAAAGGACAATATTGATGATATAGTTAATAGTTTTAATCGTTTTGGACCAAATCTGGCAGAAAAAATCCCTGATCCATTGTCGTCTCAGGATTGGAATGATAATCTTATAGATAGAAACCAAAGCTCAATGTTCCTCACAGCAGTGGAAGAAAAAGAAATAATTGGTATTGTAAATAAATGTAAACATAAAACATCTACTGACTGTAATAACATTGATATTATAATTGTGAAAAGGGTCATAGAAGGGATTTCAAAACCACTGACTTTCATCTGTAGCTTATCATTCCAAACTGGTAAATTTCCAAACAAAATGAAAATAGCTAAAGTTGTGCTGCTGTTTAAAACTGGGGATAGACACCACTTCACAAATTACAGGCCTGTTTCGTTACTCCCACAATTCTCAAAAATCCTGGAAAAAGTATTCAACAGCAGATTAGACAAATTCATAGATAAACATAAATTACTCTCCAACAGTCAGTATCGATTCAGATCAAACAGTTCAACATCACTGGCATTAATGGAATCACTTGAGGAAATCACTAATGCAATAGATCATAAACAGTACGCAACTGGAATATTCATCGATCTCAAGAAAGCTTTCGACACAATCAGTCATGAAATATTAATCAATAAAGTGGAACGGTATGAGATCAGAGGGATAGTTTTGCACTGGGTGAAAAGTTATTTAAGGCAGTGTTTCCCAAATACTGGGTCGCGACCCACATGTGGGTCGCATGAGATTTTATTTGGGTCGGCAAATAAATTTGTAGTATTTCTTCCATGTCCAGTCTAGCCTATTTAAGATCTATATCTGCAGTACACCTTTTAGCCACATGAGGGAGCTCGTTGTTATTTTTTTAATTATTTTTTTTAAACCGTACTCGCACTTTCCGCTCAGATCACCAATAGTGTGTTTCCGCCATATTTTCGCCGTAATTTGCGCGCAGCCAGCCACAATAAGAATTTAATTTATAAGAATTTAACATACTGTCAATAGCAACAAAGTTATTACAGTTAAACAAAGTTATGATTTGTCAAACAATCTATATCTTTTTGAGATGGCTGTTGTGATGTGGAAATGGCACTAAAAATGGCCAGAAATGGCAATTTATGTACAAGTTCGCTCTTGTGATTTATAGATAAAGCCTACATTGTGATTTGGGTCGCAGTGGTTTGTCATTTTTAAAAAACGGGTCCTCAGAAAAAAAGTTTGGGAAACACTGATTTAAGGGACAGGGAACAATTTGTCAAGTTGGGAGACTATACTTCCTCATGCTTGGACATTGCTTGTGGCTTCCCCCAGGGGTCAGTACTGGGTCCAAAACTGTTCATTCTTGATATTAATGATATCTGTAACATCTCAAACATATTAAAATTAGTTTTATTTGCGGACGACACAAAAATTTTCTGTTCAGGGGGGAATTTACAGGAACGTCTGGGGAGGATTACTGCAGAAATGTCTAAATTAAAGAACTGGTTTGACAGGAACAAATTATCGTTAAATCTAAATAAAACAAAACTCATGTTATTTGGTAATTATAAAATAACCTCTCAAGTACTGATACAGGTAGATGGTGTAAACATTGAAAGGGTTCATGAAAATAAATTTCTAGGTATAATTTTGGACAAAAAAATAACATGGAAATCTCACACAAAACATACAAAACAAACTGTCACGGAGCATCTCAGTATAGTTGGACAGGAGAAATAGGTTCCCATGCACCCACATGGCATTGTTTTGTAACCTGTTTTTTTAGGACCCTAATGGTGTCTAGTTGAGAATTTTTCATGTTGCCAAGGTCAATTAATGGCCCATGGGGTTCATTTAGCGGTCATCTTGAATTGATGTCCGCGCCGATGGCGAAAGACAGCGATTTTCATAACTCCTGAACCAGATGTCATACAAAGAAAAATTAACCCACTTTTTCATATAATTTTGACACCAGGAATCAATTGGAAAGGTCATTGAAATGGTACAACCCCTCTTTATTGGTGAAAAACAGGAAAATAACACATTTTAGGCTAATAGCTAAAACAACTTTAGCTTTTTTGTTTCGCAATAGTTTCCTGCAAAATCCTCTTATCCAATGCAAGGTCATCAAATGGATGGCAATCACTCTAACTGACATAGATTGAAATCTGATAATACTAGCTAATTGAAGGCAAAAGTAATCAAAACCTTGTTTCACTGATAATCATCGTCGCCAGTCTCATCATCAATCTCCACCTCATCAAAAGTGACCCCGCTGTTTTTTTCTTTTTTTTTTTTTTGCAATATCTTTGTGACAAAATACAATCAAACAAACCAGAAAGTTGAAAAATCTAGAATATAACACAAAAAATCTACATAAATCATAAATATTTACAAATTGGCATGAACCGCAGCCTAATGCTGCTACTTACTAACTCCACTCAATTGCCATAGTAACAATTTATTGCTACTTACACATTTCAAATATCAGTCATCACCACTCAGCAAGATACAGAAAGAAGATTTTACATCTGATATGTAAGTATTATCTGCATTTTTTTACAAATTGAAATATTTTATGTCACTATATTGATAATATGGATACCAACCAACCAATCCTGCCCCCATCTCTCATTGACCTTTTGGTTTCTGGTGTCGTCAGTGATGATGATGAGGGGGAAGAGGATGAGGTGGAGATTGATGATACAAGGATACAAGGATACAAGGAAGTTTATTGGTCATTATACAACAGACTGTATAATGAAATTAGAATGTGGTTCCCTCTTGGTTGATTAATTGATTATATAGAAAATAAAATTATTAAACATGGAGGAGTGCAGATGGTGCATTAAGTAGTCTCACAGCCTGAGGGAAGAAGCTGCTCTGTAGTCTGGTGGTACGGCAGCAAATACTTCTGTATCTTTTGCCTGACGGCAGCAGGGTGAACAGGCTGTGGCTGGGGTGGGTGTTGTCTTTTAGGATCTTTTTGGCTCTGCGCAGGCACCTCACCTCCCCGATATCACTGATGCTTGGTAGATGGGTACCAATGATGTTTTTGGCAGTTTTAATCACTCGTTGCAGAGTCTTCCTGTCCTGGGCCGTGCACATCCCATGCCAGTTTGTGATGTTTCCAGTCAGGATGCTTTCAATCGCTCCTTTGTAGAAGCTGACAAGAACTTGGCGTGGGAATTTTGCTTTCTTAAGTTTCCTTAAGAAATACAGCCGTTTCTGAGCTTTTTTAACCAGGGCAGAGTCCATGTTGTTCTTTATGTGCTGGAGAACCAGTTTCTCAAAGCACTTCATCAGGATGGGGGTGAGTGCCACAGGGCGGTAGTCATTTAGATCAGACACTGCACACTTTTTAGGCACAGGGATGATGGTGACTGTCTTGAAGCAGGTGGGAACACTCTCCTGTGACAGCGATATGTTGAAAATGTCAGTAATGACATCTACTAGCTGGTTGGCACATGTTTTTAGTACACGGCCAGGGATGTTGTCAGGCCCAGCAGCTTTACTCATATTCACTTTCAACAGGACTTTCCTCACATCCACTGTGGATACTGACAGTGGCCGGTCCTCTGGAGGCGGAGTAGACTTTACAGCTGACTCTCTGTTGAGGAGATCAAAGCGAGCATAAAATGTGTTTAGCTCGTCTGGTAACGTGGCCTCACACATGATGGGAGCGCTCCTGCTTTTGTAGCCTCTCACACTTTTGACCACCTGCCACAAGTCTTTGCTGTTGTTGGTGTTGAGGTCTTTCTCCAGTCTCTGCTGATGCCTTCGCTTTGCCTCCTTGATGCCAGCTTTCAGTTTTGCTCTGGCAGTGTTGTAGGCTTCTTTGTCACCTGACTTAAAGGCAGGTTTTTTGGCTCTAGATAGAGTTTTCACCTCTCCATTCATCCAGTCTTTCTCATTAGGGAATGATTTAACTGTCCTTGTTTTTACCACATCATCAGCACATTTGCTGATGTATGATGTCACTGATGATGTGTATTCAGCAGCATCTTTGAACATCTGCCAGTCTGTGCATTCAAAACAGTCCTGTAGAGCTGCTGTAGCTTCATCTGTCCACACTTTAACTGTTTTTAAGTAAAGTAAGTAAGTAAGTAAGTAAAATTTTATTTGTATAGTGCTCTTCACAGTACTAATACACAGAGTGCTTTACAGTGAAACAGATAAAACAGAACAGTCAGGTGACCGTCAACAACATAATCAAAAACGACATCATCACCAACACAACAACAAAAACAACATCAATAATAAAGCCGTAACTTTGTGACAGAGGCAGTCCGACATAGGGTGCAAGTGCATTTTTCACCAGCAATAAATAAGAAGACCATACAGCTGTACAAATGAAAAATAAAAAGAGCCCCGGAGAGGGCGTAACCTCAGGCCTACGTTAAGAAGGCTTGCTGGAACATATGGGTTTTTAGCTGCTTTCTAAAGCTATCCACGGACTGGGCAGCTCTCAGAGCCTGAGGAAGCGAGTTCCAGAGGCGTGGTGCTACTGCTGCAAAGGCCCGATCACCTTTAGTTTTTAATTTAGTGCGGCACACTGCTCGTGGTCAGCTGACCGCAGAGAGCGACTGGGGGTGTGATGATGGATTTTTACAGTTGGTTTAACCCTTTCTGTCAGCTGGATGTAGGTAGGCAGGAGAAGCAGGGAGATGTGGTCAGACTGGCCAAAATGAGGACGAGAGAGGGCTCTGTAGCTGCCAGGAACATTGGTGTAGACATGGTCCAGTGTGTTGTTTCCTCTGGTGGGGATGTGGACGTGCTGGTGGAATCTAGGCAGAACAGTTCTGAGGTCTGTTTGATTAAAATCCCCAGCAACAATAATAACAGCATCTGGCTGATTTGTCATGTGACTGCTGATGACCTCATACAATTCCTGGAGTGCATTTTTTGAATTTGCATCCGGTGGAATGTAAACAGCAGCAACAAACACACTGGTGAATTCTCTGGGCAGGTAATATGGCCGACATCTCAGCAGTAAAAATTCAACGTCAGGTGAACATTTTCCATCCACTCTGACTGCACCTGTGCACCAAGCATCATTGATGTACACACAGAGTCCGCCCCCTCTCGTCTTACCGGAGTCTTGTGTTCTCCGCCCATCCAGTGCTAAAGCCTCATCCGGTATATTGTTATGGAGCCACGTCTCTGTCAGGATGAGAGCACCGCAGTTCCTGGTTTCATTCTGCTGGGTCAGCCGGAGCCTTATCTCATCCATTTTATTTTCCTGCGACTGGACATTTTCCAGGAGTAGGCTGGGTAATGGTATAGCCTTGGGTCCAAGCCTTCTTAGCCTGAGTCTTATCCCGGCTCGTATCCCTCTCTTCCTGGGTCGACTACACCGCTTGCGATGACATCTGGTCCGTATGTTTTTGAATGTCGGATCTTGAGATGCCGAGAGCAGAGATCGTTTCAAGGTCAGCTGCACTCAATCCAGTCACTGCACCTCCTCCTCCGATACCAACGAGCGTATCACCTTCATAAGAAATACGTTTCCCAGCAATTAAAGCGAGAGAATCACTCCTTTTTTACATTTTTATGTTAAAATTGAGGGAGCCACCAGCTGCTGCATCTGTATGCGCCGCCGTTGCCATGGTCATATCAATGATCTACCAGACTCATGTAAAAATGTTGATGTCCAGATGTATGCAGATGATGCTGTAATCTTTACACATGCTAAGAACTACCAAGAGATAGCATCCACACTTACATCTGCAATGGCTCATACTGATGACTGGCTTACTAAATCATGTGAATGAATGAATGGTTTATTTTTTGGTTTTGGTTTGTACATCAATCATCGCACACAGTACAACAATCACAATAAACACATAAAACCATAAAAAGGAATAGGCTAGAAGCAAAAGCTTATTTTTGTGCCTATCATTTACACCTGATACACTGCTTCCATTAAATTACATATGTACACATTTACCATCTCAACTTAATATTCCTGTATAATCTTATACTTAAGGCATTTTTTAAACTTTGTCAGAGAAGTGAGCGACTTAAATTCATCATCAAGTCCATTCCATAATTTCACACCCACAACCGAAATACATCTAGACTTCACATTTGTCCTCACTTTCATACATTCAAAATAACCTCTTAAATTATAGTTACTCTCTTAATTTAAAGAAATCTTGAATGGTATTTGGAACAATATTATTTTTTACTTTATAAATCATCTCTAACATTTTAATATATACAGTATCCTGCAATTTCAAGGTTTTAAGTTGAATAAATAAATTATTAGTTGCTTCAAAATATCCTACTTTATTTATTATTCCAATAGCTCTTTTTTGTAATTTTACTAATGTATCTATAATAGTTTTTCCTGCGTTTCCCCATATTTCTGCACAATATATTAAATAGGGAATAACCAAAGAACAATATATCATGTACAGACTGTTTTTGTTTAGTAAGTCCCTTGTTTTGTACAGTATGCCTATATATTTTGACACATTACTTTTAATATACTCAATATGGGGTTTCCAACACAGTTTGCTATCTATGATGACACCTAAAAATTTAGCTTCATAAACTCTTTCTATTTCCACACCATTTAAATATAGTTTTGCATTTTCAACCTTTCTATTACCTGAAAAAATCATAAACTTTGTTTTATTCTCATTTAAAGATAATTTATTATAATCAAACCATTTCTTTATCAGTACCAATTCTTTTTCTGTTTCTTGTAATAACTCAAATATATCTTTTCCAGTACAAAATAAATTTGTATCATCAGCAAACATAACACATTTCAACATGTTTGATACCGAAAAAAGGTCATTTATATAAAGTATAAATAATTTTGGTCCCAAGACCAAACCTTGTGGAACCCCGCATATGACATTCTCAAACTGAGATTCTGTATTTTTTAATCGCTAAATACTGATACACTCCTGATCAAAATTTTAAGACAAAATTTTGAAGCTCTACTTAGAACCTTCATAAGATCCGACAGTGCAAAATGTAAATTCTTGCAATTTTTCAACTGGTCTTAAATTTTGATCAGGAGTGTATCTATTACATAAATAACTTTGTAACCATTGTTTTGCTATACCCCTTAAGCCATAATTTTCACACTTCCCTAGATTTGAGATTTGATTTGATTTGATTTTTATTGGTCCCCGTAGGGAGATTTGTCTTCACTGACTGTGCGTAACAAAGAGGGCAACATTGACATTAACAGCTTAGCATGATCAATTGTATCAAATGCCTTATTCAAATCAATGAACACACCCAATGCATTTAATTTTTGATCTACTGCTGTTGCTATATTTTCCACAAATTCCATTATTGCCATGGCAAGTTTTCTAATATTTTAGAAAATTGAGGTAGCAGAGATACTGGTCTGCAATTGGACAATAATTGTTTATTGCCACTCTTGTAAATCGGCATTATCTTGGCTATTTTCATCTGATCTGGAAAGATACCAGTTGAAAACGATTTGTTACATATGTAAATGGTTCTATAATACAGTGGATGACTTCCTTGATGAGACACATATCAATACCATTACAATTTATAGATTTTTTGTTTTTTAATTTTCTTACTACTTCTAACACGTCACTATGGCATACTCCACTTAAAAACGTTGTATTGCTGTTAATAAACGTATCAATCTTCATATCTTCAACAATTGGTAGGTCTTTGGCTAGGTCAGTGCCAAAATTAACAAAAAAACACTGAAAACATTGGCAATTTCCCTTTTATCTTCAGTTATTGCACCGGCATGTTCAATGCTTATTGGGAAGTCCCTATCTTTTTTATTTTGTATGACATTTTTGATTACTCTCCAAGTATCCCTAATATTATTTCTATATCTCTGCAACACTTGATCATAATAGTCTTTTTTCTGCTTTTTTATTGTAGTTCTTGTATAACTTCTCCTTTTCTTTTGTCGGATTCTTTATAAAGTCCCTATAGAGCTTGCTCTTCCTTCATGCCTTTTCTAAACGCTTTGACATCCATGGTTAAAGCTTTCTTTTAAATTTGTGCTTATAGTTTTTCAAAGGACAATACATACTGTACATTCTGAGAAATATTTCTAAAAATGAATTATATGATTTATTGACATCCTGAATGTAGATTTCACCCCAGTCATAATTTAATAATTCATGTTTCAGTGCTTCAATAGCGGTAGATGATTTTTCTCTCACATTAGAATTGTTTCTTTCCCTTCTTAGAAATATTTCATCATCCTTTCTCATATGCATCGCTACAAAAACAGGCAAATGGTCTGTAATATCAGTCACCAAAAGCCCACTTTTTGCTCTTACACCCATTTGGTTTACAAATATATTATCAATCAGTGTTGTGCTATCTGTAGTAATTCTACTGGGCATTACAATTAATGGGTAGAAATTCAAACTAAACATTGAGTCAACAAATTCTTTAGTTTTTGCATGCTCATTAAATTTTAACAAATCAATATTGAAGTCGCCACAGACCAATGTCAACTTATGACCATGATGCTCAAATAACTCAAGAATTTTCTTGTTAAACGGCAGGAACCTGGAGTTCAATAAATGCAACTAACTAAGATATTTTTGATTTGTTATCTTCAAATTCAATAGTTAAACATTCCATTAAGTTTTCAATAGAAAGTCATATTTACAATAACCTTACATTTTAAACCTGTCCTCACAAACAAAGCGACACCTCCTCCTCTTTTATTTAACCTGTTCTGAACAAACATTCCATAGTTCCTTTTTTTCACTTATCCACGTCTCTGAGACTGCAATAACACTGAAATTCTCTTCAAAAGTATACAGGTAGTCTTTAATTTTAGAAAAGTTACTATAGAGGCTTCGGCTATTAAAATGGATGAGTGAGAATCCCCTCATTCCCACTTTAAAATCCTCCTCAGTGTAGTACTCACAGTCCAACTGAGTGTTACAACAGAAATCATTTTCTACATCAATGTCATTCCCTATGTCATAAGGTTTGTGTTCTTCATGAAAAAAATTCTTCAAATAAAAGTCTTCTATTTTGTTTTCTAAATACTCTCCTTTGTTCATCAACAGTCAGATTCAGGGTATGACCAGATAAATAAACAAATAAAATTAATATGTACCTGTTACTCTGTCCAATCTTTTCCAACTAAAATTTCTTTTCATTTGTATTTCTTCAGCTCCAAGTCACTTCTGATGGGAATAACTTTAGCCTGTTCTGGTGGTCCATTGAGCCTTGTCTTGTATTTTTTTCTCCTTTTTCAAAATTCTTGCTTGCTGGGCAATTTCTGTATTTCTCTCTTTGTTAGATGTTCATTTATAAACACCCCTGTGCCCTTAAGCTTTTTTTTTTTTTTTTTTTTTTTTTTTGCAACTTTAAGCCACTCAATCTTATGTTTTCTACTCACAAATCTGATGATGATATTTGATGTTTTCTTCTGTTTTTGGGGTATTGTGTGGCAAGCAGCTATGGCATTACTATCAATAGAAATGTCTTTGCTGTTGAAGAACTTAATCACTTGTTGCTCAAGTGTAAGCAGGTCACCTGGTGGTGCATTCTCTCCTTCACTGATGCCTGTGTGCGATGTGTGGTCTCCAAACCAGATATCACCACATCCTCCATTCTTGTGTATTGTTCCAGCTCTTCAATTCTGCTTTCCAGCTCTTCGATCTTCTTATCTTTGTCTTTAATTATAGCTTTCAGTTGTCGTATCTCCTCAATCAGTTCCATCAATCCCGTCTGCTGTTTCACCACTTTAGATAACTCCTCTGACATATAGTTCAAAGATTGTTTAACTTCCTCCATGTCTTTTGCCAAATTCTTGGCCATTTTGTATTTATCCTATGTAGAAGTGGTTGTTTTCAGGAGTAGTCCAGTAGGCCTCAGGCAGGTTTTCAGGAGTAATACAGTAGGCCTCGGCAGGTTTTCAAACACACTCCATAAAACATGCACAGGACGTGCAAAGTAGCAGAATGATCCAGTACTTTAAAGCATCACCTCCATGCGTATGTAAAGATCCCAAGCAAGCAGTTCGATGTCAAGATCATTCTAAGATATTTAATGGATTAGGAAAGCTGATCTACACAGACATTTCCAACCAGCACGTCTCTACCTTAACAACAAAAAAACAGTCTTTATGGTGTTTACGAAACAAAACATGAAGGTGTCACATTCTAATGTATTCCTTAGAGGACAGGAGCTTGATATTGTTAATGAATTCAAGTATCTTGGAGTGATATATGACTCCACCCTAACATTTAAAAATCATGTAAAAAAAAAAAAAAGTTAGGCCCTTTTCTTGACACCAAAGCTGCCAAGATGTTCTTATATACTATGATTTTTTCACACATTGAGTATTGTTTTATAAACTGGTCACTGACTAGCATGACTACACTTAAAAGCATTGAATCACTCTTTAAAAAAGCAATAAAAACCTTTGATTAAAAAGCATTGTCATTTCATCATTGCAATATCTTAGAGAAACATAAATTTTTAAGCTTTGAGAATTTTAGAAATTTCAAATATGCTTGCTCCTTGTATAAAGTGTTACATAATCTTGCCCCTCCTCCGCTGCATGGCTTCTTTCAAAGACTTGAAAGCGGTGGTAGCACACAGGCTTTTGTAAAAGGGGACTGTGTGATACCATTCAGACGTACTACTTTTGGTCAGAAAACACTGTCAGTAATAGGAAGTAAACTCTGGAATAGTTTGCCCCTCCCAGTAAGAGAGTGTCCTACATACAACACCTTTAAAACCCACTTAAAACAATGGCTCCTGGTAAACCAGAGGTATACTCACTATTAACTACCACACATCTCATCATCCAGATTTTATGCTGCTAGATGTGGATGAATAATGTTCTTGTCATCATCCTGTGTCTATTTTCTTTTTGTTTGTTTGTTTGTTTGTTTTTTGTCAGTTTTGCTCTGTTTGATGTCTTTGTCTCTGTGTTAATCTTTATGTCACCTGCCTAGGGACTACACATGAAAAGTAGTTGTTTTTACTAATTCTGGCATATTTACATGGATGTATCTTTCACACAAATGTTCATGAATATGCATTGTCCCTATTAAATAAACCAATAAAATAAAATAAAAAATAAAATAAACCCAAATTGACCAGCAGGGGTCATCACATTATTATAATAATAATTTTAAATTTTTGTTTAATATGTCCATATCTGCATCTGTGTAGACATGAAAGTTTGAAAATCTGTGTGTTCATGTGTTTAAATTTTGTTTTTTTCATCAAATATCCCTTTCCCCTCCTTTGTTTACACTCGCCTTTAGTTTTACTCTGTGTGCGAGTCATTTCGTTCTGCAGTGAAACAGGTTTACAAGTGAAACTAAAAGTGAGATGATCTTGGACTGTAATCAAACAATAAACTGAGGGATTTCTTGAAAATCACAAAGCTTTTCACCGTAGTGTGAGAGGGCAGAGTTACATGATCAACACCCTGCACTCTCTCTCAGCTCGACAGCAGCACAGGTTGGTTTTTTCTCAGTTTGTTCTCCTCAGGTTTTGTAGTAAAACACAGACAGACGTACTGTTGTTTCTATTGTTAGAATTCAGTGTTTTGTCTTCACATTAATGCAGTGATTAATACCTTCAGTCACTGAGGAAATGGGATCATTTCAAACATGAAGAGACACCTGGACACAGCAGATCATTTCTTTAAGCTGCTTCTTTGATTTTCATTTTCAGTGTCGGTGGTGATTTGAAAACTGGTGTGACTTTCCAACTTCATTTTAAGAGAAACTTTTTTTGTCAGTCACTTTTATTAACTTAGGTTTTAAGAGCTGATTAAAATTTCTGAATATTTTTACATCTATTTCTCACAGAATGAAACCAGAACAGCAGATGCTTTTATTTTATTTATATTATTGTTATTATAATGTTGGATTTAACTAATCCCTAAAGAAACATTTTCATGTTGTACCATATATATTCACTTACTCCAGTGATAATGCACAAAGCCGTGATCCATTCAACTCATTTTGAGCTTCAAGTGTAATACAACTTGAAATATTCAACTTTTTCAATCAAGTTATTAAGTCTCAGAGTTATGATTACAGTTTGATTTTAGGCAATGAATAAATTGTTCATTCAACTATAAGATCTAAGTTGATCTAATGTGTTATTTTCTAGCAATGGGAGCTTCCTCTTCCACACCTGGTAAGACACAACATTTTAAAACTCAGTGTTGATTAACTGATCACTCACAGAGAATAACAAATGGCTGCATAACGTCTCTGTGAAACACTGCTGACGTCTTAACCAACATGTGGAATTTGCTTTTCAGAGCCAAGGAGGAAAATACCATGGAGGTAAGTACACACCTACTGTTTCTGTGTGGTGCTCTCTGTATTTTAGTCTTTTCAAAATGACAGAAACTGTGCAACACGGTGTTTAGTGACTGTTTCTCTGGACGCACCACAGGGGCATTTCAGCGTCTTTAATAAAGTGGTTTACAAACTGATTTAGGGGCTTGGATAGTGAGTTGAGTTGGGCTTCATAAACTCTTTGGCAAGAAGACAGGAGGAACACGATTCTGTATTTTCAAAAATTCATGATGACTCTTAGTTATCCACTTGTTCTCCACTGCATTGTTCAAAATTTCATCCCTCTCTCCCATGCATGTGTCCACAGGATTTTGCAGAAGTGGTCTGTAAAAAGTGGGACTACTCAACTGTCCTTTGTGTTTTGTATTGCCACAGCTCCTCCTTGAACAACCGGTTTCACCACAATTTTAGGATTACTCCGAAATTCATTTAGGGCCTTCCTTTCTGATACACTTATATTACAATTCTTCAACCTGTTTGTGGATTTGACAGTTGCTTCCATTACTTTTTCAACTAGTTTGCTAACTGTAGCAAGTTGTGGGAGATCCTTTTTTTGTGACTGTTTGTTTGTTGATGTGCTCGCTTTACTCAGTGTTCATTGCAGGTTAATTCATCTACAGTTGAATATATTTTTATTGTCTGTCTTGAACTTCCCGGTGGTCTGTATTAAGAACCAAATGATATATTCTCCATCTGAATAACTGATTTAATCTCACCTAATTTCATGTGATCTGAAGTCTTTTCTTTGTTAAACAGAGTCAAAGACAGAGAGCTGCAGTACGTGAGGAATGACAAACCCCACAGAGACGACGTCCAGCATCTGAGAGTCCTGCTTTATGGTCCAGTTGGAGCTGGAAAATCCAGTTTCATCAACTCTGTTGACAGTGTCTTACAAGGCAGAATCACAACCAGAGCTTCAGTCGAGGCAACAACTGGTCAATGTCTCACCAGGATGGTATGAACACCTTTTATCACACCAATAAGCTCAGCAACAGCCACATGTCTGAAGTATACACCCAAATATAGGTATATTGCATCACTTGCAGCAAGACATTTCGGTCATTCCATGTCATTTCAACAAATTTTCAGGACATCCCATGCACTTGGGTCTCAAAAAATTCTGAAATTTTCACCAGTTAGATAGATAGATAGATAGATAGATAGCTATACTTTATTGATCTCAAACTAGGAAATTCTTATGTTACAGCAGCGTAATAGAATACATAAAATAAAATTAAATGAAATGGAATAAAATAAATGCAGAAATATATACAATATATACAATAAAGACTATATACAGTAAAAAATATAAACATCCAACAATATGAAATATGAAATGTACAGATGCTACATGAAATGAAATATACGGATGGTTCCAATAGATAAAAACAGTATGAATGTATATTAAACTAAGATGTAATAATATAAATAATAAATAAACAGTTAAGATGCTGAGCAGTGGAGCATTAAAACAGAACTATACAGCAGAGAGTTGTGAATTGTCTCTGTCAGACAGATGTGATTTGTTGTATAGTGTGATGGCTTGTGGCAGGAATGATTTCCTGTATCTGTCCCTTCGACAGTGGAGCTGTATCAGTCTGTTGGAGAAGGAGCTCCGCTGTCTGTCCAGTGTGTGGTGGAGAGGGTGATCAGGGTTATCCATGATGGATAACAGTTTGTTCAGTGACCTCCTCTCCACCACAGCCTCCAAAGTGTCCAGTTTGCAGCCGATCACGGAGCCAGCCCTCCTGATCAGTTTATTGAGTCTGTTGGTGTCGCTGGCTCCGATGCTGCTCCCCCAACAAACCACGGCGAAGAAGATTACGCTGGCCACCACAGACTGATAGAACATCTCCAACATCTTGCTGCACACGTTGAAGGATCTCTGCTTCCTCAGCAAGTAGAGTCTGCTCATCCACTTCTTGTAGACAGCTTCGGTGTTGGATTTCCAGTCCAGTCTGTTGTTGATGTTTATGCCCAGTTGTTCCTTATGTATCCAATAGGCACACTGTAAAATTTTAGTTTGCTCGGATGGATACTTTTTGAGATATGGCCAATTTAGTGAGGGGGGTATGTGTCGGTTTTGGCACGATTTTGGCACGTCCGTATTTTTCCTCCATTTTCAGGTGTCAATATCTCAGGAACTACACGACATAGGAAAAAGAAATATGGTACGATAAGACACCTCCACCTGCTCTCTCAGAATATACAAAACCATCTATCATACATCACAACTGGTAGGCATGCCAGCCCCTCAAAAATGGAAAAAAAAATTATTCAAGTTTCGTGGTTGACCATGTTTGGGCCTTCAGAAAACAACTTTGTATTTGCTCCAGCTTCATGATTTTTTCAGAGCTTTGAGATACATACATGGACTGTTCAAAGCATTAATGCTTAGTCAGATATATGCATCAGTTTCTGGATGGCAGCCTCTCCAAAGCCGAAAAAAGTTTTCGTGTATGATTTTCATTGGCCCATAACTGCATGTGGGAATGTACGAAAAAATCTGATCTGTTTAAATTTAAAGTTCAAAGCTTACTCTTTCTTGTGATATAAAACATTTTTTCTTTATGCAAGTTCTTCATTTTTATTTTTGATCCCAAATATGGGGCTATTTCACCACTCGCAAATATTGAAATTCCTCAATATTAGACCATTATAGCTTGCTTCTGTGTCTTATATTCATTTATTGTTTATTATTTGTTCATTATTAACCTAAAATATAATGACCATTGCATCAGAAATGTATGTATTTGTCACAACATCAACATTTTCATGAACCTTTTACCAAATCTCTTAAGCTGCACGTTCATACAGTTCGGGTTTTCACTTCCAAATGGATTGAAAAAATCGTAAAATGTCACACAGAATCACCGGGATCTCCTTGTTCCTAAATCCCATGTCAAAGTAGAATTTGCTGAGGTGATTAGCTGCAGGCCTGAGACATGGCCAGCAGGGGGCAGCACATGAGGAGCCACAGACACAGAGTTTTTCTCATAATTTGTGATGGTATCATTGATTCATTCATTCATCTTCTAAACCGCTTATCCTCACAAGGGTCACGGGGGGTTGCTGGAGCCAATCCCAGCGCTCATAGGGCAAAGGCAATGAAAAACACCCTGGACAGGTCGCCAGTCCATCGCAGGGCAGACAGACAAACACTGACATCCACACAGTGATGGTATCATGTGGATTTAAAATACACGTCTTGGAATTTCTGAAAAACAAGGGAGAGCGGTTTCTCTCTGTTAGACACATTTTACTCATGATCCACTGAGTCAATCAGAGCTGCTGTAGGGTTTGCTTCTTCACTTTGACAGAGCCAGGCTAACGACTCCCATAGACTTCAAGTCTTTATGCTAAGTGTTATGCCGAGTCTAGGGGTGCTGAGACACAACATGAGTAAGGCCCCATCATCCACAAGTCCCAAGTAGCCAGGAGGACAGCTTCTCAAAGTGAACAATTTTTATTAACAAACAGAGAAAATAGTGCACAAAATAATATAATTGTAACTTCAGGGTGAACTAAGGCCAACATAACAAACAAAACAATTCTAACTGAAAAGCAACAAATTCTAACCCTAACAAAGAAACCAAACAACAAACACTTGCCCTCCTATCTTAACATAAACAGGAGAAAAAGGTTTAACTAAAAAGGCAGTTCACCCCTTCTGCTCTAAACACAAACTTTCATATGTGCTCAGCACACAACAAAGGAATGGCCGGTTGGGAGTTGAGGAGAATCAATTCAATTCAATTTTATTTATTTGTATAGCCCAGAATCACAAATTACAAATTTGTGAATGAGGAGAGCCTGCTGCCACCCGACTGTTGCCATCTTGGGTATTATATAGTCCTCCTTCTAAATGATCAGCCAGTCCAGGGAGACTGGAGCGCCAAAGCCAAACCTATTTCGGGCACAGCACAGCCTACTTACCTAAAACAAAGATAGCGCCAAAGAGAGAGCACACACTAACAAAAGAACGACGACAGTCGTAACATAAGCTAACAAGAAATGCTACCAATAGGAAGTGAACCATACATTTCGGGTTTTTGGTTTTTTCTTTTTTTTTGGGGGGGGGGGGGGGGGGGGGGGGGGGGGGGGGGGGGGGCATTTCGGTCGAATGACATGGAATGACCGAAATGTCTTGCTGCAAGTGATGCAATATACCTATATTTGGGTGCGTAAGAGATTTGGTAAAAAGTTCATGAAAATGTTGATGTTGTGACAAATAAATACATTTCTGATGCAATGGTTATTATATTTTAGGTTAATAATGAACAAATAATAAACAATAAATGAATATAAGACACAGAAGCAAGCTATAATGGTCTAACATTGAGGAATTTCAATATTCGCGAGTGGTGAAATAGCCCCATATTTGGGATCAAAAATAAAAATGAAGAACTTGCATAAAGAAAAAATGTTTTATATCACAAGAAAGAGTAAGCTTTGAACTTTAAATTTAAACAGAGATCAGATTTTTTTCGTACTGGGGCTGGGGCAAATACAAAGTTGCTTTCTGAAGGCCCAAATATGGTCAAACATGAAACCTCTGTAATTTTTTTCCATTTTTGAGGGGCTGACATGCCTACAAGTTATGATGTATGACAGATGTTTTTGTATATTCTGAGAGAGTAGGTGGAGATGTATTACCAAATGTCAGTTTCCTATGTGGTGTAGTTCCTGAGATGCCTGAGACACCTGAAAATGGAGGAAAAATAAGGACGCGCGAAAATCGCACCAAAATCGACACACACTCCCCTCACTAAATTGGCCGTATCTCAAAAAGTATCCATCTGAGCAAACTAAAATTTTACAGTGTGCCTACTGGATGAATAAGAAACAACTGGTGAAAATTTCAGAATTTTTTGAGACACAAGTGCGTGGGCCATTTGTTGAAATGACATGGAATGACCCATTTAGCAAATTTAAACAAGACTAGATGAAAACCTGGTATACGGTTGGAGGGCAGCTACATTGAAAAAGCAGCTGTTTTGACCTCAGTTCTGTGAACAGCAGCTCTAATGGTCACATTTCTGCCTAACATCTCCATCTAGTCTTGTCCCCTTCGTCCAACGAGTGCTTTCTTTTTTATATATACATATTGTTTGAGGGTGAACCTCACTGACAGGATTGCTGGTTGAGGCGGCAGATTACAGACTAGATTCCGGTTAGAGAATCAAGGCACTTGGAGAGAGTTCTGATGGTTGTCTTCTTTAATGATGTTTATTAAAGATTACATACATTTGCATGCCTGTGTGTTTATCTCTGTGTGTGTGTGTGTGTGGTATTTCCTCAAGAACGCACACATAAGGAGAGAAACACAGTCTTTACACACGATCTGCTCAGCAGCTTGTCAGCGTGGGCATGTCCAGACATAGCTCCACCGTGCATGCAGTTCTCTTCGTGCCAATAGAGGGCGATGTTGGACCCTGACTTCTATGACTTTCTCACACATATATATATTTTTTTATTTTTGACAACAGAAAATACAGCACAAAAATACACTATACAGCAAGCAAACATTTGTACAGAACAATGCAAAATCACAAGGACAAAAAACAAACAGACAACTGCACCATGCAATAACATATCACAAAACAAAAGCAACAGCAAAAACAAGACAATCACAAAACATGTTCACTATGATGACAGAGAGGGGATGGCCTTGTTCTTGGTGTATACATGCATAACAAAATGGATTTATACCTATATACATAAATACAGTGCATACATATTATTATTATTTCTCCTTTTTTTTTTTTTTTTTTTTTAAACAAGAATAATGATAAGCCTATTGTTCATTTTTGGCCTTATTCATAGACCTACATATTACAAGAGAGACAGAATCTGTTCCAATGGGTTCCTATGAACACCTTCCAGGCCTTGCAAAACTGTTGCAGTCTGTTCCATTGATGCCAGGTCTAAGAAATCTCTTGTCCAGTTATCTATGTTGAAACAATTTGGTTTCCTGACCTTCCAATTCATGAGTATTAGTCGTTTTACCGATAGAAATGCGAGTCCAAATAGGTATTGTAATTCTTTGGAGAGCTGTAATCCTTCAACCTTACTTCCTAGTAAACAAGTTTTTGGGGACAGTTGGAAATCAATGCTAAATAAAGAGCTTAAATAATCCTTAACTTTAACCCACAGTGTTTTCACCTCTGGACAGTGCCATAGCTGGTGCATCAGAGTGCCTCTCAACCCGCATCCATGCCAGCACATGTCTGAGACACTGTGATCCATTCGCTTCATTTTAGATGGTGTAATATATGTTCTGAAGAGAATCTTCATTTGGATAACTTTATATCTTACACATTTGGAAAGGTGATTTGAGCGATTCAAGACCCTGTTTCATTGGTCCAGTGTGAGAGGTGTAGCTAGGTCATTCTCCCATTGAGATTTTGTAGATGGACTGCATTCTGCAAAAGTATAATGTACAAGTTTATAAAGTTTGGAGACTGTACCCTTGTCAGAGGCTGCTTCTTTAAGTTTTTTTTTATCAATGGTTTCATTATTTCCTAGCAAAGTATTTCTCGTTAGATAGCTGTGCAAAGTCGACTTCATCTGTAAATACTGGAAGAAGTTAGCATTGTTCAAGCCAAATTTTAATTTAAGATCATCAAAGTTGACTATATCTCCATCATTTAGTAACTGGCCCAGCTCAGAAATACTTTTACCTTGCCATTGGACATTCCAAAGAGGCTTCCCACCAGCCATAAACAATGGATTCTTCCATAAAGGACATGAAGGTAAAGATATGCCACTGATTTTAAGTCATTTGTGTATTGCTTTGATTATTTCACAGGAGAACTGTATTAAGGGGTTTTTAATCTGTTTGCCATACTTTGGTTGATACCTTAGAGAGGCTAGGGAAACGTTCTTGCAATGCTCAGAGACAAGGTTCTGCTCAAGCCATCTCCAGCTACCTTCCTCTGCCTTTTCTTTCTGGTATGCCCAAGCTAATGGGTAAATACCATTATATGCAAGATAGTAGTGATACATGTCTTGTATACCCAGCCCACCTTCATTCCTAGAAATAGATAATCTTTTTAGGCTGATTCTTGGCTTTTTCTCTTTCCAGAGGAACTGTGAGATCATCTTATCTATTTCTTTAAACCATTTCTGGGGTATTTCTTGTGGAATTGCTGAAAATATGAAAGCTATCCTTGGTAAAGTATTCATTTTTAATATCTCCGCCCTTCCCCACAATGATAACAGTAAGCTTGTCCATATTTTTAAATCTTCTTTGATAGATTTCAAGAGCTTCGGGCCATTTAACTCAAATATTTTATCAGTTGGGGATACAATGTTTACTCCAAGATACCTCATTCCCTGAGACTTCCACACAATAGGGGCAGAAATCACATGACTGGGGTTTGCAATGGGGTTTAAGGGGATGGCCTCACTCTTAGACCGGTTAACTTTATAACCAGAAAACAATCCAAAGTCATTAATAAGTTTCATAAGATGAGGGATGGAATGATCTGGCCTAGACAGTGTCAATAATATATCGTCTGCATAAAGATTGACCTTGAAATCATATTTGAAAAGTGGGATACCAGTTATATTATAACTGGCCCTGATGGCACAGGCGAGAGGTTCAAGTGCTAGAGTGAAGATAACTGGAGAGACCAGGCATCCTTGTCTAGTTGATCTGAAAAGTTGAAAAGGGGACGATATTAATCCATTTGTTTTGACACATGCAACTGGATTGTCGTAGAGGGCTTTAATCCATCGCAGGCAGGTTGGGCCAAAACCAAAATTTGAAAGAACATGGAATAAATAAGACCACTCTATCTGATCGAGTGCTTTTTCAGCATCGAGCGAAATTGCAACTGGATGTGGATAATAAAGAGATGCAGCCTCTGACATTACATGAAATAGTCTCCTCATATTATGAGAAGCATGTCTTCCGGCAATAAAACCCACTTGGTCTAAATGAACTAATGAAGAGATGACTTTCTCAAGACACAAAGCCAATGCCTTAGCAAATATTTTATAGTCATTATTTAATAAGCTAAGAGGACGAAAATTTCCCATTTGTGAGTGATCTTTGTTTGGTTTGGGTAATACTGAGTTATTCAGCCTCCATTGTTTTGTTTTATAATTATTAAAACAGGGAGAGAATGTTACAGAAACGGGGGCATGGTCAGAGATCAATATATTGTGAATTTCTGAAGTCATCACATTTTCAATCAGTAGATTTTATAAGAGCACATAATCAATCCTGGAATACGAGTTGTGTACTTGTGAAAAAAATGTGTATTCGCGAGATAGTGGATTAACACATCGCCATACATCAGTTACACCCAGGACTTTTTCGTAATTCATCAAAGGCAGCGGAGAGAGCACTGTCTGCTGGGAGTGACCGCTTTGAGCGATCCAACAGCGGGTCTTTGACTAAGTTGAAATCGCCTCTAAGCAGGATTGGATCCCCCATAAACTTAGATAGGAGTGTAGACAAATTGGCCAGAAACTCAACCTGCCCGTAATTAGGAGCATATACATTTACCAAAGTAATTTTCTTATGTTGAAGAAAACCAGACACTATAACATATCTTCCATTTTTGTCCGTAATTATCTCAGTAGGATGGAAGGATATTTTCTTAGATACCAAAATGCTAGTGCCTCTTGCCGCTCCATTACCTGGTGCGGTGAAAACCTGGCCTATCCACCTTTGTTTTAATTTCAACGACTCAATTTCGTTCATGTGATGTTCCTGGATCATGGCTATGTCACAGGCCAGAGACTTTAAATGTGAAATGATTTTGTACTGTTTCACTTTATTACAGATTCCGTTCACATTCCAGCTAATCACCTTAATAAGAGTACCCATCATAAAGTGTGATATTGTGTAGCCCTGTATATACAATATGGATGCAACGAGTGCTTTCTGAATGTGACGTCATTAAGTCATGTAGCTCTGATAGGTTATTATTGATTTTTATGGAAACTGAATTGCAGCTCTTCATGCTGCTATTTTTCAATAACCATTATAGAATGTTTATTAATCAGAAGTAGTTTTAAGGTCCACACTAGTCCAGACACCATCGTGACTGCTCCACGTAGACTGTGCTTTTTGTTTGTTATTTTCTTAGCTTTCTCTAGTTCTCTGACCTCCCTTACTTCTGCTTTAATAACCTACGACCACAGCACACTACTGAACATTGCTACCAGGACCACTTACCTTTTTTCTGGAGTTTCACATGAGAGCTGCACTTGGCCGAAGGAGATCCTACGGGATGCGGAGTGTAACCAGGGGAACGAGCCTCCGAGGAGAAGCAGAAAGAAGAAACACTGAGGGAAACATGCCGGGGTCAGAAACAGGCTAGGAGCGCGAGCACACCATCCACCTCTTCCAAGTATTCTGCCTGCCAACGTCCAATCCATGGACAACAAGTTGGACGACATCAAGGCCCCGGGTCCGCTTCCAATGAGACAGGAGGGACTGCAACATCCTTTGTTTCACAGAGACATGGCTCATGCCCGAGGTGCCGGACCACGGCGTTCACCCAGCAGAAACATTCTCCATGTTTTGCATGGACAGAACGAAGGAATCCGGTAAATCAAAACATGGTGGAGTGTGTTTCCTAACCAACAACAACTGGTGTGATCCAAGGAATGTTTCTGTTCTGTCGCGTTCATGCTCACTGGACCTCGAACATCTGGCAATCCTCTGTCGCCCCTTCGATCTGCCCCGGGAGTTTTCTGCGGTCATCGTCTTTGCCGTTTATATTCTATCCCAAGCGGACACGGACACTGCTCTCACCACACTTCATGATACCATCAACAAACACTACGCCAAACACCCGGACACAGCCTGCATCATGGCTGGTGACATGGCCGGTGACTTCAACAAGGTGAACCTCATACAGGTTATGTCTAACTTTTTCCAACACGTCACATGTCCCACGAGGGGTGACAACATTCTGGATCACTGTTACACCCCATTCAAGAACGGATACAAAGCCATATCCCTGCCGGCTTTTGGTAAGGCTGACCATGACACCATTTTCCTCATTCCAAAATATAAACAAAGACAGGAACCCCCGGTATCGCGAGAGGTCAGACGCTGGTCCGCCCAATCAGAGGCCACACTACAGGATGCGCTGAGTGACGTAGACTGGGACATGCTTCGGGCGAGCTCGGATGACGTCAACGAGTTTTACGGAAGTGGCTACGTGCTTTATATCCAAGCTGTTAGATGATACTATTCCTGTGGTGACTGTGAAGGTTTATCCTAATTAGAAACCGTGGGTGGATAAGTCTATCTGCAAGGCTCTGAAAGCATGTACCGCTGCCTACAATGAAGGGCTCATCACCGGAGATATGTCACCGTACAAAGCGGCAGCCTACAAGCTCAGACAAGCGGTGAAAGTGGCTAAGAGGCGATACAGGGATAAGGTGGAGGAACAACTGTGCGACTGTGACAGCAGACGCATGTGGCAAGGACTGCAGACAATTACAGATTATAGCGGACTAGTGAACATCTCGGTTGTTGTGGACTCCTTACTGGCAGAAGAGCTAAACACCTTTTTTGCTTGCTCTGAGGCTGGTGGCGCTAGCACTGGGGCTAGCGCAATCGAAGCAAGTGACCTGACAGGTGAGGAGAACCGCCCACTCTCCCTCTCAGAGCACGACGTAAGGAGAGTGAACAGCAGGAAGGCAGCCGGCCCAGACGGCATCCTGTGCTAACCAGCTAGCTCCGGTGTTCACATCCATCTTCAATCTGTCCCTGGCCCACTCTGTCGTCCCCACTTGCCTTAAAAAGTCCACCATAATCCCTGTGCCCAAAAAAACCAACCCAGCCGGTTTAAATGACTACCGCCCTGTAGCTCTGACCTCAGTGGTGATGAAGTGCTTTGAAAGACTCATCAAAGACTTCATCTGTTCATCACTACCGGACTCCCTGGACCCCCTTCAGTTCGCCTATCGCCCCAATAGGAGTATTGATGATGCGACAATGCCACTCCACCCTCTCCCACCTGGACACCGGTAAAGGGAATTATGTGCGTCTGCTGTTTATTGATTACAGCTCAGCATTCAACACCATAGTTCCCCACAGACTGGTCACCAAGCTCAGGGACCTGGGGCTGAGTTCCTCACTCTGCTCCTGAGTTCAGAGCTTCCTGACTGGCAGACCACAGGTGGTGAAGGTTGGAGCCCACACCTCCAGCTTCCGTACCCTCAACACTGGTGCCCCCCAAGGCTGCGTACTGAGCCCTCTGCTATACTCCCTGTACACCCATGACTGCACAGCGACACACCAATCCAACATCATTGTGAAATTCGCGGATGACACAGTGGTGGTAGGCCTGATCTCTAATAACAACGAGACGGCCTATCTGGAGGAGGTGGAGCTGCTGTCTTCATGGTGTAAGGACAACAACTTGGACCTGAATGTCGACAAGATCAAGGAGGTGGTGGTCGACTTCAGGAGAGAGAGGCAGAGGATCCACTACGCACCACTCAAGATCTACAGGACCCCAGTGGAGAGACTAAGTAATTACAGGTACCTTGGGGTTCACATCTCTGAGGACCTGACTTGGACCACACACACCACCACCCTGGTGAAGAAGGCTAGGCAGCGGTTGTATCACTTCAGGCGGCTGGGGAAATTCAAGATCTCTACCACGCTGCTAAAAACCTTCTACGCCGCCACAGTGGGGTCTGTGCTTTCTGTGAGCATCACTGCCTGGTATGGCAGCTGCAGCTCCCAGGACAGGAAGGCCCTGCACAGAGTGATCCGATGTGCTGAACGCATCACCCGAACAGCACTGCCCTGCCTCCAGGACATCTACACCCAGCGGTTCAGGTCCAGGGCAAGTCGGATTATCAAAGACACTCACCATCCCAACCATAGACTGTTCGAGTGGCTGCCCTCAGGCAAGCGGCTTTGCTCCATCAAAGCCACCATCAAAACCACAAAACACTTCATTATACGTATCACCTACCTGCAGTATCAGACACCTCAGCACCTTACTACCCCCTGCTGTCTGACGCTCACAGTATTTTTACTTGCACAGTGCAGGAGTTGTTGCCATTGCATTTCACTGCTGCTGTACTTGTACATTCATGTATGTGACAAATAAAAATCTTGAATCTTGAATCTTGAATCTTCAAGATCTCTGGATAAACATTCAGGGCCCGGCACAAAGTGTGAACAAGCACGACTCGAGTCTCTTTTCTGGTTTCCAAGTGGCTCAGCTGTCATTTCCCTGTCCAGCACCCCCTTGCGGAAACAGTAAAGTCTCTTGTGTCCATCTGAGCTTCATGGGCATGTTGCTCTTAAAATGAGCTGAGCTCAGCTGCAGTGTTGCTGCGTTGCTGTCTTGAGGCAGTTGGAAGTGACTGAGCAACAAACAGCAGCTCTGAAGTCAGTGCTGCAGTTTTCTCTGCTGTTTGAAGCTCAAGATAGTGATGGTGGCCTACATAGGGGGCGCCAGCGAGCGTCCGCTCTGCTTGTCCCACACACAGGGACGCTGCTTCACCTCAGGGAGCTCAGATGGAGTCCTGCTGTCGCCGTAGATGATCTGCTCGTGCGCTTTCACTCGGTGCACGAGCAGATCCGTTTGCTCTGCAGAGAAGCCTTCCTTCTTACATGGAGAATCCTCCATTAGAACAGCAGCCCACCAAGGTGTGACACACCTGACTGTTAAAGGGGACGGGAGATTGTGTTACGAGTGGAGGCAGGTAGAACCCAAATGCAGGAGAAGGCAGGCAAAAAGCCTTGAAGAAAACAAGAATATTTACAAAACTCAAGAAAACTAAAACATTTGGAACGTGTGCATCACACGCAGTAATGAAAATGACCAAGAACTAAAAAAAAAAACTAAACTGAAGACAGGACTTAAATACACAAGGAACTGACAAGGAAACAAGACACACCTGGGGAAGGGGCTGGAATACAAGGCAGGAGGACACGGGATTGGCTGAGGGGAACACTGGGGAGGGCAGACAGGACTGACACACCTGAGCTCTGCACTACCAAGAGACATTACCGGGTGAGCAAGGTGTGTTGAGTCTAAAGCCAGAGTTTGACGTGTTACGATGACGGCTCTCTTTTGACCCGGCTTCATCGCCATGGTAACATATGCTAACAATATAACATGCTACTGGCCAGGTTATGTTCAGAGTTTTGACTTAAAATTGCATGTTTTTCTTAAATATAAACCAAGGAAGTCCTATACTCTTTGTAAAAAGTGCAGACAACCAAGGAAAAAGGAAACTGAGGCACTCCGTCTTCAGGTAAACAATAATTATTTTTTAGTGAATTATTATGCGTATCGACCAACAGTCTTCTTCAGGGTCTGACAAACAATCAATCAATCTCAATTATATACAGGTGAGGTTGGTATTCAGTTTGACACAATGTATACAACAGAGGGCGCTAAAGGCCATACTGACATGTCAAAAAAAGGGAGGAGGTGCATCCCACAAGAAATATAAACATACAAAAAATAACAAGAAAAAGAATAAACCCCACATCAATAGATGTCCAGTACTGGCATAGAATGTCTGTAAATACCACCAAAAAATATGTACATGCAGTTTGAAAATAGTGATATCTAAAGTTATTTTAAATAAATTGAAGTATTAATCCAAAATATTTTTTGATAAGCAATTATTTGAATTATCATTTCAAAACATAGCCTCTATGTATTAAATAAGGGCTGCTGTGTCAAATTGTTAGAATATTTCAACACACAAAATACATTGTCACACATGTCATTATATACAACTACTGGGAATCACAGAAATGGCAGAAAGTCAATCTCATCACTAAGTCCAGGAGGTTCAGTGGCCTTTAAAGTGACAATCCAAAAAGTCTCTCGTTGAAGGAGTTTTTTTAGTCTGTCCCCACCTCTTATGTGGTTAGGTACATAGATGATTTAATATTCTTCTATAATGGTGACCTACACGATCTCCAGGAATTCCATAAACGCCTCAATTCCACCAGTGACAGTGTTGAACTCTCATTGGAGTACAGTCAGAGTGAAATACATCTGTTAACCCTGCTGAATGATGCTGAATCTCATCCAGAAAATGCCAGAATAATAAGGCACAGCAGCTCCATCCCACTCTGGAGGATATTTTGATGTTTGGTTCTTATTTGCTGTCAAGTTCATTTGATGCTGCGGTCACCATATCTAATAACACACTGGTTAAAAATCAAAGTCTATCACAAATAGGCCTGATATTATATCAATTACATTTATTCCACTTGATACTGACAAAAACTACAGTCAAGCATGCAGCTGAGCAATGGCAAATGTCTATGGTCGGTTGACCAGTTGAATAATGTTGATCACTCAGCCACCGTTTTTGTCTGGACCCTCCGTCCAGACAAAAACTGTCCTGACCCACCAGGCAGCAGCTCTGTCTAACATCAGCACTGTCACTCCTGTGTTTTACAGTACAAGACCTACAAATTCCAAAAAGGACAGCCTGGAGACTTCTACCCTTTTGTCTTCAGTGACACTATGGGTCTTGAGCTGTACAAGGATGGAGGAGTCAGTCCAGAAGACATCATACTGGCCATGAAGGGACATATTAGAGACGGCTACAGGGTAAAATTAACACATTGCAGCTTTGGGATGAAAGCCTCTTTGCTCACAGAAATATATTTAGTGAAAATTCAGTTTATATCATTAATTAGATTAATTTTGCATTGATTTTTAGTTCAATCCTGGATCTAAACTGTCAGACGACAGTCAGTATTACAACGCACACCCAACTAAGAATGAGAAAGTTCAGGTTCTGGTGTGTGTTGTTTCTGCTAACCAAATACCTCTGAGTAAAGACGATGTGAAGAAGATAAGGAACATCAGAAGGACGGCCTGTGACCTGGGTAAGAGCAAACATCAGGATGTTCATTAGTCAGGGATTAAAGCAAAAATATTTTTGACTGGAATTTTTTTTCAGGCCAGTTCATATTCCCCCGCAATGCGCTGCACCACGCTTTAAGAATGGCCCCTTTTCTGCCGTGCGATCGCTTCCCATCACATCTCCATTTGTTTTTCACAGTTTGATCTATTTTTGAAATGTCGGAGCCTTCCTTCACTATCAATGCGTCCATGTTGGCATGTGGAAATTTACTGGAATCTTCTTCATGTTAAAGATAAATGACCAATCGAAAAAGTCGGCGACAGCAGCTGTAGTAACACGGAGATTAACATTCAACTTTCATTACATGACGATTAATATGCTCTGTCCCTATTCAAATAAAGTATTAAAGTAAACCCGAACCTCAACGGGGAATAGACACTTATCAAATTAGCTGCTCTCAGATGACGTCATTCATCAGCTATCCATTTTGAGTTGGTAAAAAATCCATGTTACATCTGTTAATTCCACTCATGCAGTTACAACAGGGGTCCGTTTCACGAAGCAGGTTCAACAAACTCCGAGTCTTACCCCGAACTCTGAGTGGATCTACTCTGAGATATGAAACTCTGAGTTTTCGGTTCCAGAGCAGCTGATCTGAGTGAGTTTGATCAACTCGGAGTAGCTTCACCTGGAGTTAAGCGCGTGCACCACAGATATAAAAAGACAGAGTCAATGGAGCCCCGATTTGAAGAGTCACCATGGCAACGGGGAAGCGTTGGGCTGCGTTTTTCTACCCAGTTGAATTGGAAATCTTAATGCATTCATACAGCGAGTTTGAACATGTTTTTTTTTTGTTTGTTTGTTTGTTTTTAAAGTGCAACATCGCTGCAGCGGCTAAGCAGAGGGAGATGGCATGGGAGAACATCGCTGCTCGGGTCAGTGCGTAAGTTTAAATGTAGTCCGTTGCAATCACAATAATATTACAGGGGAAAACTGTAGGTAGTGTCACCGAGTGGAGTGTCTGGACCACTGTAACACCACTGTTTTCTGTTGAGGAGCAAGCACCAGACAACAAACCCAGGAGAGGATTGAAAATATAAAAATATTTCTTTATTACAAAAGTTGAAAATGGATAATAAAAAGATACTCCGGAGAGTCTGCTCTAAAAGCGAGAAAGTCCAACAGTCACAGATGTCCAAGACAAATCCTCGTGCAATAGGTTCCAGTGCAGCAGAGGCCCAAAATCTTGAGGGAAAGGAGCACAACAAAATATCCGTCAGGGTAACCAACGACCTATCAGTCTCTACTTATGATGGCTGATTTAGGAACAACAAATAGTAAATGTTTTGGGTGGGGAACTAAATAAAACAGCATAGCAAATCAACAGTCCAACCAAGGTAAACTAAATTAAATAAACAAATCACTGATTGAAAACGTCCATACAACTCAACAAAGTAAAGCCCAACCCAAAACTACTGAAATTTGTTCCTATCGTAGCTGATGGCGGGATGCCCAAAGTTATAGTTATTTTTTTCCAGATAAAGTTGTAATAACAAATCTGGCCGCAGCGGTTAACAGGGAATATCTCCCAATATACTGTGTAGTGACAGTAGAGGGGTACTTATCTGGAAGAAGGGTGGAACGTGTCCCCACCCCTCCACTTTCATCCAAGGCTTCCCCCTCATGCACTGTGCGTCTCCGTTGTCTCTCTCTGGCAGCAGCAACTTCCTCCGTTCCGGTGGCCGATAAGCCCGTCCTCGGTCCAAGTCTCACTCTCCCGCTGTCCGCTGGACCTAGGCCAAGACATCTGTCCACTGCAACAGCCGTTCGACCGGCACTTCCCCAACAGCGTTTCTCCGGGGCGTCTGCTACCGTTGACTCCGTCGCTCTGCTCCTCTGCCATCCTCCTGCCCGTCTGCCGTCATCTAAAAAAGAAGTGCAGGACACAGAGACACCCAACTACCTACACCTGTGGCCTAATTACGCACGCATTAGAGAAAGTGTGTCAATTAGGGGCAGGCAGGCACATGCGCATACACACACACACACACACACACACACACACACACCTCGTCACCCCGTGACAGTAGCCTATTCATTTATTTCATTTAGGTGCAATCCCGCGGGGGAGAAGCGCACTTGGCAGCAGCTTAAGATTAAATATAAAAACATTGTTCAAACAGGTAAGACCTCGGCATAAACATCTATATGCTCAGTCTTATAACCATCTCCCGACGAATATTTAATTCTCTGCGCAGTAACACTGCACCTTCATCCACGGGGTCGTTGTCAAAAGGACATGCCATGTTCGAGAAAAAAAGTTACCACCTAACTACTAATGGACTTCTAATAAAGGCCTACTGACTGTTTTTTAATTATTATTTTTTAAATAACAGATGGCAGAACTAATACGCCACGCCAAAACTGGCCTGCTGACTGATGAGGAAGTTAAATACGGTGTGTGGCTGAAAGAGGGCGGACACAGAGAGAAACTCTAGGTTTCATGAGAAAAACCTGGTCCTGACCAGGTTAGTTTCATGGAGTCTGTCACTGCGGTAACTGACCGAGAGCTTAAGTTACCTCCCTCTGTGAAACAGGCTAGAGTTACCCCTCTTTCTCTGCTTTGAGTTACCTCCCTTTGGGAAACAGGCTGGAGTTACCCCTCTGTCTCTGCTTTGACTTACCTCCCTTTGTGAAACAGAAAACTCAGAGTTTCCCTCATTTCAGGGTGAACAGACTCAGAGTTTTCACTAAACCTGCTTTGGGAAACGGACCCCTGATCCTTCCCTGAGGGGCAGGAGTGAACCCGCCCTCCTCTGTTTCTGATTGGCTAATACCAAGGCTCTGGTTGGCTTTACTGGTTTACAACAATGTCAGTTTAATGCCTAACATGATTTCACTGGAGAGTCAAAACTGTACCACAACAAAATGCACGTTCAACTTTTTTTTTTTGGGGGGGTCTTTCTTCCCCCCCCCCCCCTCTTTTTCCAACTGACGGAAATCCATCTAGAGACGGAGAACTTTAATCCTTGTCATTAGTTTGTGTATAAAGCTGTGGTACCACATTGAGATTAGTCAGTGTTACCTTGAAAACTGTATTCTTAAAGGACTGAACAGTTTCCTGTTGTGTATCTGCAGGAATTCCCCAGCTGGCCGTCATCACCAAAATTGATTTAGCCTGCCCAGAGATCAAGGAAGATCTGAAGAATGTCTATGAGAGCAAGAACCTGGAGGAAACAGTGAGATTCTACTACTAATTTTACATTAGACTGCATTCAGATTTTATAACCTTGATTAGAATATAAAACACAGTTCGGACAGTGACACGATATTTATAATTTTGCCCTTGTACACCACCACAGTGGATTTGAAACAGAGTACTCAAGACGTGACTAAAGTGCAGACTTTCAGATTTAATTTAAAGGGTTGAACAAAAATATGGCATTAACTGTTTACTAATGACAGCCAGTTTTATATATTGTCACTAGGGCTGAACGATTTTAGGAAAAGATCTAATTGAGATTTTTCTGGCAGATATTGCGATTTCGATTTTATTTGCGATTTTTCTTCAAATCAAGCTACAGTGTAATATTCACCATGTAGGGGAGCACCGGGGTGGATGACGAAGTTTTCAGTCTGATCCCATTTCCTCCGAAAATAATTGAGACAGAGCTCCCAAAAATTCACACACCCAACTTACACATGTCCTTTACAAATAAAAACTGGATTTTTCGTTGAACGATACTTGAGTCTAACACAAACAGGCTGAGAAGAGACCGAGTGCCAATCCGTCATTCGTCCCTCCCATCGGGACAAATGACGTACACAAGAGGGACAATTGATGCACAGCACAAAGTGTGCCATATTTCAGGTTTTTGTGCTTGTTATTCTGTTTAGACTTTAAACACTTGTATTTCTAGACCTTATTCCATATTTGTACCAAAGCATTACACGCTATACGTTCGGAATCCGTTAAAAAGAACCACAGCAATGTTGCCTGTTTGGCGATATGGCCTTAATCAACAGGAAAATGCATTTAGAGTACACTAGTCATAATTTCCTTTCATTTTCATTGGAATATAACAGCCCATGAGCTGTCTCTCTCACAGGAACTCAACCAGAGATAGGTTTCATAACCTAATTAAATCCGAGTTTGACACTGCGCAAGCTCTTTGGCTTATAATAATAATAACAATGATAATAATAATAATAATAATAATAATAATAATAACAATAATAATAATCATAATAATTTGTCTTGACTGTGTTTAAGATTAAAATTTGGCAAATAACTAACAGCATTAGAAAGATATCTTTGGAAGATATCTTTGGAAGCCTTCATAGCCTATTATGTCACTCATTCTGCCCAAAATCGTCTCGTGCACCGCTCTGGTTCCAGCCAATCTCAATGCATCAACCGTCCCACTGCGCTCTGCGTCAACTGCCCCGCCAGTGTCTTCTGTCATTACAGCCTGGAGAGCGGGCACGGCGTGTGTGCACGAAACTTGAAACCTATGCTGTTGTGTAGCCAGGAGATGTGGTAAGAGAATGTACACTACTATATACACTACTCACAAAAAGTTAGGGATATTTGGCTTTTGAGTGAAATTTATGGAAAATGGAAAAAGTTCACGCTACAGTGATATTATATCATGAAAGTAGGGCATTTAAGTAGAAGCATACACTGGTGATTTCCTCATCTCAAGCAATTTCTTGAAACAAAAGCCAACAACAGTGGTGGATATACCACAACAAAAAATGTCAGTGTCAATAACTTGTCATGTGCCTTTGAGCATCAATTACAGCTTGACAATGACGTCTCATGCTGTTCACAAGTCGACTTATTGTCTGCTGAGGCATGGCATCCCACTCTTCTTGAAGGGCGGCCCTCAGGACATTGAGGTTCTGGGGTACAGAGCTCCGAGCCTCTACACGGCGACTCAGCTGATCCCATAGGTTTTCTATGGGATTCAGGTCTGAGAAAGTGCAGGCCACTCCATCTGAGGTACCCCAGTCTCCAGCAGCCGTTCCCTAATGATACGACCTCGATGAGCTGGAGCATCAAACACCTGATGTGAATTTTGCCGTTAAGCTCCTTGTTAGAGAACAGCAACTTGTGCAAAAAGGACTGAAACACTGAACAGTTGGACATGTGCATTCAAAAGTTTACAGAAGGTCACATTAAGTTCACCTGTAAAGGTTATAATGCATTTTAGGTTCATCCTGAAATTTCACCCGAAAGCCGAATATCCCTAACTTTTTGTGAGTAGTGTATGTTTGCTAACTGGGACAGGTGAACACAATTTCTTATTCAAAATATGGAGAATCGAAAATAATTAACTTACATGGCTGAAAAAAGTATTTCCTCGCTAGCTTCTCGAAAAATGTGTCAATCCCGCTCAAATTTTGAATGAAGCTCGTTCACGCTCATATGCACAGGCATGTGTAATCACGTGACTGCAGGTCAAACACTTATCGAGAAATCGTGAACGCATCAATTGCCCCGCACGTCAACTGCCCCGGCGCTCCCCTACAGTAACAGATTTAAAACATGACAGAAAATTACATCACACCATCAAAACATTAAATGCTATTTACTCTAATGCAAGGATGAATACTAAAAGGTAAGAATTGCTTCCATGTATTTATTGCTAAGAAACATGTACATTCTTTAAAAGTCCTTGATAGTTGGGGGCCTTACGGCAAAGTTCACGCAAATTCATCTACAAGCGCCAAATTTGGCACAGATGTAGCTGAAGGCATACGGAAATTATTTAGCCAGGGCGCCCGAGCCTTAGACCCCTGATGCCAAGATGGCGGCCAAATCCAATATGGCCGCTGCCTGAAAAGGGATTCGGCTATAACTTTTGAACCAGATGAGATACAAATACAAACTTGATGTGTATTTTAACTTTTTTGACCATGGGAAACCCATAGGAATACTTACATTTATGATTGGGTATATCAGGACCCCAAATTTCTAAAATCTTTAGCTACAGATTTTGAACCAAATGAGCTACAAAGGACTATATGGTCTCTATTTTGTGTATACTGACCATGGGAAGTCCATTGATATTCTTATATTTATGCTTGTGTGAGTCTGGACCCTCTATTCTTTTCAAGACTGTGGTTGAAAATCTTTTTTTTTTTACTATAACTTTGAAGGTTTTTCTCAATGTCGATTAGTTTCCTTATAAAACTGAAGTGCTTTCAGTGTAACCCATGTGTATGCATTTAGAAGTGTAATCATAAGACACAATTATTTTTGCCAGGCAATATTTATGTAAGGTAAAATTATTAAAAGAATAATAAAATTGTCAAATTGTCCAAAACAGTTAAACCAAGGGTTGCTTAGCATAACAACAAACAGCAACAACATGAATTCTCTTTCTTATTATCTCTCTCTCATTTTCATGGTGTCTCTCACATGAATTATCCTAATCATGCACAGATCACTCATCGTCTCCACCACCATTGTTAGTACAGGCACCCTCACATGCACATATAGAAGTTTAATGAACTCTACAAACCTTCTTGCAGCCACAGTGGAGGAGAATGGTGCAAGCTTTACAGGCGTCTGCAAGACTGGTCCAGTACGGTGCCCAAGTCTTGCTCGTCGAGTCCCTATGCCATCCCCATGTACTGAACTCTGGGATAGCTTGCTGCACAGTGGTTGCTTGGTTCCAGAAGAAGCTGGTTGCGGTAGTGCCCTTTTGGTGTGCTGTATCAGTGCAGCTTGGGTGGGAGGCAGGTTTTCAAGAGACTTGGTACCAGTTGTGAAAAGGTGATGTCTCGCTTCATCAACGCGGCTGGAACCACAGCTCTTGCTGTACATGATGACAACCATACGCTCCAGTCTTTGTACATGGACATCATTGTTGATCTGTTCCGGGTCTGAAGTGAGGGTAACCAGGGATTCTGTGAGAACTTCATCGTCCATCTTGCTCACTAGCATGGAGTAGCACTACTGTATGTGTCCATGGAGCTCTCCATACATGTACAGTCAGCCAGAATTCTCAATATTATGCTCAATTTGCTTAATGTTTCCCACATCTAGACTGGAATTCTGACATATGCCTTCTATTCCCTATTCTCTATTATTCCCTACTTTCTCAATTAGAAATGTTGTGGGAATATTGTGAAAGTATCAATTGGAAGGCAATTGCTTTCTTGTAAATGTGTAGCCTACATTTGGGGTATAAACATGGTCAATAATAAATTTAAGCATTCCTGTGTGTTTGTCATGGTTAACAATTTTAAATAGACATTAAGTTTTCAATTGCAGCTGATTTGGTTAAAAAGTTGTTGCTAAACCTTTTTTTTTTTTTTTTTTTTTTTTTTTTGGACAGCAGTCATATTGGATTTAGGGTATTTGGGGGTCCTGATATACCCAATCACAAATGTAAGTGTTTTTATGGGTTTCAATCAATCAGTATCTTTATTTGTCCCCAATGGGGCAATTAGTATTGCAACAGAGGAAGCACACACACAACAAAGTAAACAAATACACATGACATAGTAAATTACAATTCCAAGTGCATATTATAGACAATTATAGAAAAAAAAATTGAAAATAAAAATAAATAAATATATGATCACTCGAATTAGAGAGATCATTTCATGTTAGGAAGACTATTCCACCCATCTACCTTTTCCTCCTTCCCATGCTCAAAAAAGGTAAAATAGACATCAAGTTTGTATTTGTATCTCATCTGGTTCAAAAGCTATAGCCGAATCCCTTTTCAGGCGGTGGCCATATTGGATTTGGCATGTCTGCAGTCTCAAACCTGAAATACTCCCATATGACCGACGTCCTGCTTTTTTTGGGATTAAGGGCCCTATCTTGCGCCAGACTCCCTAAACCCTTTATTTGCGGATTTATGGTTGCGCAAGAGGCGTTCCCCCGTAAAAGTTGCTATCTTGTGCACCTCCCGCTATCTGCAAAACACCTGCGCTACCTGCTATATTATGCATAGGCGTGTTTTGGGCATTACGCCAGTTAAACCAATCAATGTGCCAGGTGCCATTGTCTTTAAGGGCAGGCTGCTGTATCCTAAATCCTAAATCCTAAATCCTAAACCCGCGATGGAGAGAGGGAGGTAGATTTTCTCAGGGGTTCTACTGAGGCTAAAGCAAGTTGGCTTTATATATATATATATATATATATATATATATATATATATGTATGTATATATACATATTATATATTATATTATAGGCGAGTTAATTCGGGAGGTGGAGCCACATGTGTCCAAGTGGACGTGTCACAAGGTTGTACTGATTGAATAAAATCCCCGGGCCACACCACACACACACAAGAGGCAGAGGTGGAACTATGTGTAAACTAATTTATTGACAAGGTAGATTGGGCAAATAAAATATTAAGAATAAAAATATAGCACAGCTGCTGGCTTATGATAAAACAATAAAACGTGCTGGCGTAAGTGTCCAATTAAAACAGTCTGTCCTCTAAACACTCTATATGAGTAATATACTGAGTCCATTCCGGCGGCGTCCCGGTATCAGTCCGACTGTGTGCGTGCGCGCATTGAAACCGCCTGGACGCGCTCTTGTAAAAGCCCAAACTTTAGGGAAAGCGGATAGCGGGTGGTCCCTAAAGTGTGTGCACAAGATAGCAATTTTAGGGATAGCGCATGAAACACGCCCACGGACACACCTCCAGGCGCAAATGACGGAGTCGGCATAAGGGTAGCGGGTAGCGTGGGCGCAAGATACCGTTTAGGGATAGCGGAAGTTCCTAAATCCGCAATTTGCGGGTAGCGGGTAGTGGCAGCGGGTAGTGGGTGGCACAAAATAGGGCCCTTAATCCTCTAACTCCGCTTCTGGTTCAGCCGAAGCCACTTCAAAACACGTTATTTAGGTACACCAGCTTGTTGTTACTGAGTGTGTATGAGTGTGTATGCTGTCAACACAGTTGACACAACAGATCCTGGGTCAGTTAGGAGTGCTGCAAAAAAACACAGCTTTCGCGATCACATAATTGCATTGTCTGAAATCGCAATTTATCGCCACATTATTTCGTTATAATTATCATTCAGCCCTAATTGTCACACCATTTTCAGAAGTTCTCAAAAGTCATCGGACAAACTATACATAACATGCATAATTAAGTATAGGGATTGTATTCAATATTTGGAGGAAAATCCCTTGCAGTCTCTGCCTGCCTGAAGTCTGGAGCCCACGGACAACATGACCAAACTCTGAGTTTCCTCCCCTGAGCTGCTCTGAAGCCTTTACTGCAGCTTCTCCAGCTGCTGCTGCTCTGTGGGTCTTTCTGCCTTCAGTTTGGTCTCCAGCAGGTGAGAAGCAGCTCAGTTGGTTCAGGTCTGGGGACTGACTTGGTGTAAAGCCCCTGCAGGATCATCATGGGGTTTTTGGCTTCCCTTGGGGAGGTGTGTCTAACCTGTTCTCTCCCTGCAGCTCATTGATTAGTAACTCTGCTCACCTGGGCCCAGTGTGCTGAGGTTACTTAAGCTCCTGCAGTAGGCCAGCTCTCCCTCTCTTCTCCCCTGGCCATCTTTGCAGGCACACTGTGCTTTTGATTTGGTGATGTTGATTTGAGCTTTTCCTTTTGTCATGTCTGCACTTTTACAACACCCTCACACACATACTCACTCATGCACACCACACACCACTGACTTTACTGATGTCCACATCTTATCTGGTAAACATTTAAATTGGTCTAATTTGGTTTAATCTGGTTTAATAAAATATCATTTGGCCTGTTAGCATGGTGTTGTCACTCTTCTTTGTTTTGACTGCCTGAGCCAGGTCATGACACTTGGCCACTGAAGAATATTCCACCTCTTTGCTTTCAGTAACTCCTGGGTTTCTTTCTCAGTGTGTTTTGGGTCCCTGTCCATCTGCACTGTGAAGCTCCGTCCTGTCAGTTTAGTGGCATTTGTCTGAATCTGAGCAGACAGTAGAGCCCTATAAACATCAGAGTTCATCCTGCTGCTGCCATCAGCAGTCACATCATCAACAAACACCAGTGATCCAGTTCCACTGGCAGCTGTAACATAACACGCCCATGCCATAACAATGATGTGCTCTGCTTTGGCTCCTCAGCTGCTCCTTTCATTCTTAACACTTTTCTCTTCCCATCATTCTGGTACAACTTCATCTTCCTGTCATCTGTCCAGAGAACCTTGTTCCAGAATCCAGAGTGTTTTTGACTTCTAGACGTTGTGAACGGGTTTTTCTTCACCAGGGAAAACATTCTTCAGTCAACCACTTTAAATGTCTGCTGTGGTCTTCCAGGCTTTTTGGTGTTGCTGAGCTCACTAGTGCATTCCTGCTTTTCCAGGATTTACCAAACTGTTGATTTGGCTGCTCCTAAAGTTGTTGCTATCTGTCTTATGGTTTTTATTTGCTTTTTGAACCTAATGATGGCCTCCTTCACCTGCATGGACACCTCTTTGGATCACATGTTGAGGGTTCTGATAAACAGCTAACAAATGTAAACACAAACACCTGGAATGAACTCCAGACCTTTTATTTTCTTAATTTGTCATGGAATAACGAGGGAAAAGTCCACACCTGGACATGAAACAGCTTTTAGTCAAGTGTCCAATAGGGGTGGGAACATGTAGGGGAGACTGGGGTAAGATGAGCCATTTTTTATATTTAGGATCACTACATCAAGGCAATCATAGTTTTGTCGCTAACTAATATATGTGCATATATTTCAGGATGTTGTGCATCTCTTCAAACAAACAGAATGAGTGTAAACATAACTGTTTCCATAATATAACATGTCCAAAAAAAGTGGTCTCGTGGCTCAACTTACCCCGTGTCTGGGGTAAGTTGAGCATAGGAGCGGGGTAAGTTGAGCCGTATCCCTACTCCCCCCACCCTCCTCCCCACCTCCACCCCACCCCTCCCTCACCATCTCCCTCCCTAAATAACAGTCACTTCTTCACATTCATGTGTATTTTTATTTATTAAACACAATTCAACAGGTACAATAAACAGCTGTGGGCTTGGGAAGAGAACATTAACAGCTGTGTTTTTGGAAAGAAAACACTAGAACACTAGTTTCTTGGTGTCCTTGCTGACAGTAAGGTCAGTTATGAACATATGAACATAACATATTTGAACATTGAACCAAAATACACTTACCCCACACACTTAATAAATAATTAATATTATTTATTTATTCATTCATTCATTCATTCAATATTTATTTAATATTTAAGACATTTAGGACACTTATTAAGTGTATGGGGCTCTGGCATTCTCCGGCATTTCTGCCTCAACACTTCTTCTCCAGCTGTTCCTGGGGCGGCTCAACTTACCCCTGGCCAAGTGGCTCAACTTACCCCAGAGCTACCATTTTGACTTTTTTAGTCCTCACAGCTAAAATGGTGCACTTTTATGCTAGGTTTATGACCTCATGTTGTAGCTCATAGATACCACAACTGATGTATAAAACAAATTTAAAATTATCTGTTTTGGTCTTAACACAATTCTCAGGAAACTGATGATAGACTAAATTCACTTTCAAGAGTAAAAAATGTTTTTTTGGAAATAAATGTCTAACCACTTTACCCATGTGGTTCTTACCTTCACAGACTCCATGAAATGATGCCTTCCTCTTAAATATTTGGTCACATGATCAATGTTTTTTACCGTTTCCTAGCAACAGGGGGTGGCTCAACTTACCCTTTGGCTCAACTTACCCCAAGGGCAAAATTATGAATGTTGTGTCACTGTCCTAATACTTATGGACCTGGCTGTAACTGTAGTTTCAATCAAGCAATCTCAGTATCTGACCAAAGAGCAATTCTTGAAGTCAACCATGACGTTCATTACCTTCTACTTAGATGGAGAGATTCAGTGATTCGGTGGGAATTCCAATGAGATGCATCTTTCCTGTGAAGAACTACCACAAAGAAATCAGTGTAAACAATTATGCTGATTCTCTGATTCTGAGTGTCCTCAAACAGATCATCGACTTTGGAGGAGACTTCATCAACAACGGGAAACCTAAGTGACTTTCATTTGGCTTTCAGAGATGTTCATGGCATTATAGAAAAGGCATAATCCCATTGACACTGATGCATGGAATTTTTAACAAAAGGAAGTGAGATGTAGACTTGTTTTGTACTCTAGGATGTAACTGCCATGAAAAAAAAAATCAAATAACATTTTATTTCTCTAATTCACTGGTTGGTTCTCAATGCTGCCACTCCCTCTTCATTCATTCTGTAGCTGGTCACCCTCTCTCCCTCTCTCTCGCTCTCTCTCTCCCTGACTGTTGAACCAGCCTAGATCACTGCAGGGGAGATTCCCTTACACTTACACAGAATGTATTTGGTGTGCAAAAGCAAAGAGCATAGAACAGAAAAGAAAAAACACTACTACTATTAATTGATTGGAAAAATGTGACTAACTTGATTTCTGTTACTTTTGTGAATTTCCCAGTCTGGGATCAATAAAGTATACCTATCTATCTATCTATCTATCTATCTATCTTTGCTTGTAGTAATAAAAGAATGGCTATGGGACCTCGTGTGCTTGTTTTATCATTGCATCATTTCAGAACCATGTCAATTGAATGAGTAACATTGAATGAATAACTTTTGGTTTAAAATGTTCACAGAGCTAGCTGCATGTCTTATTAGACCCTCCAGAAAAACGCGGCCAAAAATCCTTGATTATGCGGACTAAAATCCTTGATTCCGCGGGCTAAAATCCTTGATTATGCGATTAATTATGCAGGGTTTTTATGTCATTTTATGTGGTGAAATTGCGGGAAGTTGCGAAGTATGTGAATAGTTGTGAAATATGCGGAAAGACGCGAAATATGCGGGGCTAACCGGGGTACTGGGATATTGGCAGCGTGAGTGTGTGCTGTATGTGTTTTTCCTCCTCCTGTCTGTCTTTCTCTTCGGTTATGATTGTGGCCTGTTCATATAGTGTTCTGATGACTGAAAGTTTGCGCGCTGTGGGGTGCTCTGAAGTGAAAATACGTGGATTTGGCAACAAATTTTAAGAGTGTGTGGATGTCATCAACTGTCAGGTTTGTGCATTTTTTGAGGGTCTGGTCTTCCTTTAGGCGTTCTTGCACGATATGTAAAGTGACATCAACGGGGGTTTTGGTGAATAGTGACACGATGCCGTGTGATATGAGGATTTCGTCTTTTTGCACTGTTACAAGGTTCAAGGTTATCTTTATTGTCCCTATTGGGAAATTGATTTGCAGCCAGGAAGTCCAATACATATAAAAAACATCCAATACACATAAATATACACAACAATCAACCACTGTTAAGAACAACAGCACGTAGGGGGCAGAGTAATTATAAGAGTACGTTCAAACACAATGTTCAATCAAAACGTGAAGTGAGACAGCAGCAGACAGTGTAGACAGCAACTACAGACAGCAGTCAATACTACACCCCACTATTTAACATTATAATAGCAGCAGGAACAAATGAAACCCTGTATCTATTTGTCTTGATAGGAGGCACCTTTAACCTCCGACCTGAAGGTAACAGTTCAAACTCGGTCTGAAGGGGGTGATCTAAGCACTCCTGAATGGAAGTGGCCTTTTTAGTCACCTGCCTTTTATAAAGGTCTATAAGATGGGCTTGCCTCCTCCCAGAAATCCTACTGGCCACATTAATAAGGCTACCAAGCCTGTTTTTGTTGGCTACAGTCAAGTTCCCAAACCAGGCAATGATACAAAATGTTAAAACAGATTCAATAAAACCTCTGTAGAATAGAGTCATCATCTCTGAGGACACATTAAAAGAGCTCATTTTCCTCAGAAAATAAAGACGTTGTTGAACTTTTTTTGTTGTGACAGCGACATGAGGGTCAAAACAGAGTTTCTTATCAAGAACCACTCCAAGATATTTATAGCTGTCCACAAGTTCAATCTCAGTGCCACTGATGTTGGTGAGTACAGGACTATGAGGGGCCTTTCCAAAGCTGATTAGCATATCTTTAGTTTTAGACACATTCAACTGCAGAAAAGACTCATCACACCAAGAAACAAAATCATCAACCACAGGTCCATGTTGTAGCTCATCCCCTTCTAGGAGACTAACAATCACCGAATCATCCGCAAATTTGATAATATGTCCGTTGGAATGCTACAGCAGTCATTAGTATACAATATATAAAGTAGAGGAGAGAGACAGCAGCCTTGAGGAGACCCAGTAGAGGACTGCAGCTGGTGGGAGAAAGAGCCATTCACCCTCACACACTGAGACCTGACAGTCAAGAAGTCCAGTATCCAGCCCACAAGATTAAGATCCAAATTAAAAAGGTGTATTAGCTTGTCTGCTAAAAGATGTGGCTGGATAGTGTTAAAAGCTGACGAGAAATCTATAAACAACAGTCTAGCATGAGCTTTTGTCCCTTCAAGGTGGCGATACAGAAAATGTAGCAGCGTGGTAGTGGCATCCTCTACACCTCTGCCACACCTGTAGGCAAACTGCATAGGATCAAGGAGTGACTCCACCTGTGTTAGAACCTCCTGTTTAATTATTTTTTCAAGTGTTTTCATAACTAAAGAGGTCAATGCTACAGGCCTGAAGTCATTAAATGTTGCTGGGTTTTTTGTCTTTGCAACAGGGACAATAATGGCATGTTTCCATAATTTAGGCACCTTCTGTTGCTGAAGGGATAAACTAAAAATAAAATGGAAAATGCTGCTCAGCTGCTCAGCGCAGGTTGCCAGAACCTTACCACCTATATTAGCTGGCCCAGGACTCTTGCTTGGCTTAATATGTCTGAAATATTTTTGCACACTTTTCATGTCAATAACAAAATCAGGAGGGACTCTAGTGTTGCTCCTCAAAACATCGTGTGATTCACTGAAGTCCATACAATTAAATCTTAGGTAGAAATTATTAAGCTCATCAGCTAACTGTTTGTCTGAATTATAACCAGACAGGGCAATGTTGCTGCTGACTTTGTGATTTAACCCCGTCATACACTATATTACCAAAAGTATTCGCTCATCCATTCAAATGATCAGAATCATGTGTCCTAATCACTTGACCTGGCCACAGGTGTATAAAATCAAGCACTCAGGCATGCAGACTGTGAAACAAGACATTTGTGAAAGAATGGGCCGCTCTCAGGAGCTCAGTGAATTCCAGCGTGGAACTGTCATAGGATGCCACCTGTGCAACAAATCCAGTCATGAAATTTCCTCACTCCTAAATATTCCACAGTCAACTGTCAGCTCTATTATAACAAAATGGAAGCGTTTGGGAACAACAGCAACTCAGCCACGAAGTGGTAGGCCACGTAAAGTGACGGAGAGGGGTCAGCGGATGCTGAAGCGCATAGTGCAAAGAGGTCGCCGACTTTCTGCACAGTCAATTGCTACAGAGCTACAAACTTCATGTGACCTTCAGATTAGCCCAAGTACAGTACGCAGAGAGCTTCATGGAATGGGTTTCCATGGCCGAGCAGCTGCAGCCAAGCCACACATCACCAAGTGCAATGCAAAGCGTCGGATGCAATGGTGTAAAGCACGCCGCCACTGGCCTCTAGAGCAGTGGAGACGCGTTCTCTGGAGTGATGAATCACGCTTTTCCATCTGGCAATCTGATGGACGAGTCTGGGTTTGGAGGTTGCCAGGAGAACGGTACATTTCAGACTGCATTGTGCCGACTGTGAAATTTGGTGGAGGAGGAATTATGGTGTGGGGTTGTTTTTCAGGAGCTGGGCTTGGCCCCTTAGTTCCAGTGAAAGGAACTTTGAATGCTTCAGGATACCAAAACATTTTGGACAATTCCATGCTCCCAACCTTGTGGGAACAGTTTGGAGCGGGCCCCTTCCTCTTCCAACATGACTGTGCACCAGTGCACAAAGCAAGGTCCATAAAGACATGGATGACAGAGTCTGGTGTGGATGAACTTGACTGGCCTGCACAGAGTCCTGACCTGAACCCGATATAACACCTTTGGGATGAATTAGAGCGGAGACTGAGAGCCAGGCCTTCTCGACCAACATCAGTTTGTGACCTCACCAATGCGCTTTTGGAAGAATGGTCAAAAATTCCTATAAACACTCTCCTCAACCTTGTGGACAGTCTTCCCAGAAGAGTTGAAGCTGTAATAGCTGCAAAAGGTGGACCGACATCATATTGAACTCTATGGGTTAGGAATGGGATGGCACTTCAGTTCATAGTATGAGTAAAGGCAGGTGAGCGAATACTTTTGGTAATATAGTGTAGCTTTCATACCATGCCAGGCTTGCCTTAAATTATTACCACCCAATTCAGCTTCAATTTTGTCCCTGTACCTGAGTTTAGATTTTCTTATTTCTGACGTGATCTCCTTTTTAGTTTCTTTCACTTCAGAGACATTACCCTCATTGAAAGCTTTTTTCCTTTTTTGTAACAGACCCTTAAGTGCAGATGAAGCCCAGGGTTTGTTGTTAGGGAAAATCTTTACAGTCTTTGTGGGAATGACATTGTCTTCACAAAAGGAAATATAACTACACACAATGTCTGTTAACTCATCAATATTGTCTGAGGACTCTGTAAACACTGACCAGTCAGTGCAATCAAAGCACCCCTGCAGGGCAAGAGAAGAGTCCTCATTCCAGACCTTAACCTGCCTTTTGCGCATCTTCTCCTTCCTCAGCACAGTCTTGTAAACGGGTAAAAGATGCACAGTATTATGTATGTATGTATATATGATCAGAAGATCCAAGGGCAGGCCCCGCCACAGATTTATAGGCTCCCTTTATGGAGCCGTAACAGAGGTCCAAAGTTTTATTATGACGCGTGTGACAGCTAACATACTAATGGAAGCTGTTCAGAGATTTCTTTAAGTTACAGTGATTAAAATCTCCCAGTATAGTATTTGGGGCATCAGGGGAGATAGACTGAAGTGTCTGTACCACTCCAGAGATGGTGTTCGCTGCAGCGTAGGCTTTAGGATGAATGTAAACAACAGTGACAAACACCTGAGGGAATTCCCTCGGCAGATAAAACGGCCTCACAGACACCGACATGAGTTCTATGTCAGGTAGGCATAACTGCTCCCGCACAGTAAAGTTGTTGCACCATCTGTGATTGATGTACAGACACACACCCCCTCCCTGCGTTTTTTGCATTACCTCACTGTCCCGATCCAGTCGTAGGCTATAGGAGGACCGAAGCCAGTCATTTCCAGGGAAGCGTCAGAGTCCGCGGCTGTGAGCCATGTTTCCGTGAATGCCATGATGCACACATCTCTGTATTCCCGTAGATGACTGATATTCCCATGTAATTCGTCCGTTTTATTTCTTAAAGATTGGACGTTGGCCAAGATGATGGAGGGCAGGGGGGTACGGTTATTTTATAGTTGCTTCCAAATACGCTGCCGCACGCCACCTTTCCTCCCTCTTTTCCTAATGTAGGCCACTTTCTTAAAGTCATTTCTTGTTATCACAGCATCCCTGATTATCTCTTTGTTTATGTTAGAGATCCGTGAAGAAAGTGTGGGATCCACAGATTGGCGATTCCATTGAAGGTTTAAAAGGAACTCGCGCGTGTACTGAATTGTTTGGGAGTGTGGATGACTCCAGACAAGGTCCGCGAAAATCACCCAGAACAACAGATATAAAATCTCCATCTCTGAGCCGACTCGTGATGGCTAAAAGACCATTTAAGAACAACTTTCAAACTCTAGCCCACTTTAAAAGGACGACATAAAACAATAAAAACGCAGACACAAAGGATCCTGCTGCCGGTGTTACGGATTAACTGGTTTCCGTGCTAACTTGTGACCTTTGTTTGTAAACGTCGGCCCTGCGTTCCAAATCGCATACTTATACTTTTTACTTTTAGTATGTACTGCAGCTGCCCTTACAAAGTATGTAGTTTAGTATGTATTGGTACGACGGAGTTTTGGGGTCACATTGAGAAGAAAAAATATTTTTTGAGATTTCGAGAATAAAGTCGTAATATTACGAGAATAAAGTCGTAATATTTCAAGAATAAAGTCGTTATATTACGAGAATAAAGTCGTAATATTACGAGAATAAAGTCGTAATATTTCAAGAATAAAGTCGTTATATTACGAGAATAAAGTCGTAATATTACGAGAATAAAGTCGTAATTTTACGAGAATAAACGGAAGTAAAACAGCCAAGAGTACAGGCAGCCTCTTTGGCGACCACCGTCTCCGGTGTTGTGCCCGGCCACACAATTAGACGGTGGGCCGAAGGACGATATCTGCTTTCGTTTTGAAATGATCGATCCTCTGCGATAGTTTTTTTTTTTTTTATCACGTTTTTATGAAAATGGAGCTTATGTTTGATAAACTACCCAGGCAAACGCTATGGAATACTGCAAACCAAGTAAATACGGCTACAGAAGCGACGATACTGCTGTCTGGTAAGGTTGAAATATCTTTTTAAATTCATAATTTCATGTTATAGCAATACTCTGTATGCTAAATCTTTGTAGTCATTACTGGGCACCCGCACAAAGCACTTTTATTGTATTTAAATAGCCTACTATTAACGATAGCATGCTAGTACTTTAGCATGCTAGCATGTTGTAACACCAGAACGTAAATTAGGCTCTTTGGTTTGTAGCTCTGTGGAATTAAACTGTGGACATGTTTGTAATCCAGACGAAACCCAAGACTGTATTACAGCAAAGTTAGTTTTATCCTCACTTATGTAAGTGACCAGACAAGACAGAGATTGAAGTGGTAAAGATCTAAACCGAATCTTACTAATTTATCAGTCTTAGTTTTTAAACAGTTCCTTTTTTAACTTTCCCAAAGGCCAAAAAACATGCCTACACATAGGCTTAGTTTGAAAAATTCTCACAGTCTAAACAAAGACACATGTCTGTGCATGGTAGCCCGTTCATTTTGCATGTATATCTCCCTTCCACACATTGTCTTTTTTACAGGAGCAGTACACAAGCTCCAAGATGCCAACAGGGGCTGGGGGTAGTGTCATCCAGTCAATCCCAAAGAAGTCTCCCCCGATCTTCCAGCCATGGGCCGTTGGTGGGGGTATATCTGGCTGACTCTGCAAGCACCTCCTGTATATGGCTGCCTGGTTGTTTGCCTGCTGAGAGTGTTTCCCTAAAGCATCCCTGTTTGGTGGGAGACTTCTGTCTGTGCACTTTCCGCCCTTGTACATTTGACCTCTTGCATAGTTGACATCTCTACAGCCGTTCAGGTCACAGAGGACACATGTAAAAGCTTCAGTTGCTTCATACAGTTCTGTTGTGGGTTGAAAAGATGTTCCCAACATCCTTAATGTGACACAGTTGTTCTTGATTGTCACCACAAGACAAGAACTTAGACCACTGTTTGGGTATTTTCTGTTCAGCTGAATATATTGTATATTTAAGTAAAACTATGCAAGCATCATCTGCAGAATGTACTTAAGAGTCCCTGATACCTACAAAACAGAGTATAAAGAAGACCGACGAGGAAAAAAAGGATGTCAGTTAGACTACAATATATTCAGCTGAACAGAAAATACCCAAACATGGTCTAAGTTCTGTCTTGTGGTGACAACAAAGAACAACTGCAACAGTTTCTTGTGTTGTTTTTACATTTTTGTGTTTTTAATATGTGTTTTAATGCTTTTTGCACTCCTATGTAAAGCACTTTGAATTGCATTGTGTATGAAATGTGCTATACAAATAAATTTGCCTTGCCTTGCCTTACCTATTATTAAGTCATGCTTCTGAACAGATCAAGTTACACACCAAAAGCTTATAAACTCGTCAGTTTATGGTCTATTATAAATACATTATGAAAATTAATCTTGAATATTAGAACAATATGAGAAGATTACATATAAAAATCACAGCACTGGCGATTTTAAGCACCTGCAAAAGAATTTACAGTCTGGTTATACAATTATATTACATAAATGTATTGATGATGATGATGATGATGATTCTATACCATATAAACGTAGTCTTTAGTTTTGACCACAGACTGTAGGATTTTGACACAAGAAGTAAATAAGACGAGATGTCAGTCTGCTTCCTCCCGGTTAGTGTGTTTGCATTGGGGTCCTACTAGCGCCGTGCGCCATTGGTTCATATTCTCAAAGCTACAATAAGATTGGTTCGTCAGCTTCAGTCGTCTGCTACTTGCCTGAGCAGAGCGACAAATAAAAGTCAAGTTTGTCAAAACATGTGATCAAACCAGAGCGGTTTTGCTCATTGAGTGAACCCAGGTTTCCTGATATCTCTCTCCTGAAATATCAGAGACAAGAATGACTTTATTCTCCTAATATTTCAGCTTTATTCTTGTAAATATATGACTTTATTCTCGTAAATGTACGACTTTATTCTCGTTAATTAACAACTTTAATCTCGTAAATTTACGACTTTATTCTTGTAAATTAACAACTTTATTCTCGTAAATTAACGACTTTAATCTTGTAAATTTACGACTTTTAAATATTACGACTTTATTCTCGTAAATTTACGACTTTACTCTCGTAATATTACGACTTTAATCTCGAAATCTCGGATTTTTTTTTTCTTAGTGTGGCCCTAATCCTCCTTCGTATATTGGGACATACTAATTCTTTTTTTCCCTACTAAATAGTATAGTAGTATGAGTATTGGAACGCAGGGCGGGTGTTTCTCGTGGCAACAGCAGATGTTCTAATCACGGCGAGGGGACGCAGCTGACCTCGCGAACGCCTGAATGACTGTTATTAAGTCTCTCTTATAATTTTCAAGACTTGGCTAACTATCTGCTCAACTTAGCTTGTTGGTGGTTCATGTGGTTTAGTGAAACGGTGGGATCAGAAATCTACTCCATATTTTGCTTTATTTTCTTCAAAATAATAATAAAAAAAAAAAATCCACCCAGGGTTTGATACCAGGTGTGAAACCTAAAAGAAATAATGCAAGTCATTTAATTAGACCTCTAAACTGGCATACCTGTTGTGGACTATATCTGACAATATAATACATGTCAGGCAATTACAACCACACGGCCTCCTCCAGGTCTTGTATACTTCTGCCAGATTAACTTGTGACCACTGTTACTGCGACGCACACAAATCTGTCTCCACCTTTTGAAAAACCTTTAATAAAAGCTGAAAGTCTACACTTCAATCATGTCTTGATTGCTCCATTTCAAATCCACTGTGGTGGTGTGCAAGGGCAACATTATGAATATTGTTTATCTGTCCAAATACTTGTGGACCTAACAGTAAACAAGTAAATAACGGTTTGCACATAAATTCATCGTTTACTCCGAAAACATTGCAGATATTTATTTTGTAAAAAAAAACACACACACAAAAGTATTTAATGTCAGGCGAAAACAACCACACAGCCTCTTGCTGTTTGCCAGATTAACTTGTGACCGCTGTTAATAAACTATAGTGACTACAATGAATTTGTTACATCGCAACATGCATACAGCGGGCCCTGCAGTTTACAAGACAAATCGATTCCCCAGTGGATGCAACAACTGCAAACAGTTGTTTCGTGTGGTTTTATGGGATTACTTAGCCTTCATGATAAAATTTGATGCTGTCCTTTTTATAATAGCGTTGGATACAGTTGTTGCATCCACTGGGGAATCGATTTGTATTGTAAACTGCAGGGCCAGCTGTATGCATGTTGCTCTGTGTCAAATTCATTGTAGTCGCTTTAGTCTATTTCCCCCAAATGTTATCCAAGCAGACAATATCTCTGATGCTCGACAAGCGCTGAGCTTGAGAGGCACTCCAACGTGTGTGTGTGTGTTGTGTGTTGTGTGTGTGCAGTGGCGGTTCTGCCCATGTTGCCGCCCTGGGCGAAATTACTGCCTTGCGCCCTTCCGTTCTAGCCGTGTGCAGCCGACCAATCACAAACATGAACCACAAGGGAAAAAAGCACAGCGTATGTCACGGGTGGATTAGCAGCGTATTATCGCCTACTGGAAAAGTATGAGGAGGAGCGGCGTACTAGACTGGAAAAGTATGAGGAGGAAAACAACATCTACACACTAAATCGAACACCGCGGCTGCCGCCAAGAGGCGGAATACTTGGCAACGAATTGCCGACTGCATAAATGCGCAAATTACACATCAGTGGCTCAAGTCTACATCTGACGCTGAAACACATGCACTCACTGCACAGATGTGCTGCGTGTATGACAGGTATAGTTGAATTCCCCCACGTGTAACCCCTCAGCTGTCAATCAGGCCCATTCTCTCACACAGGAATAATTTGCCCCCCAAAAACATTAAGAGCTAATTAATTGTGCCATTTTAAATGTCCCTAAAATGTTGTGAAATGCCTCTAAAAATACTTTTGATTATCAAATTTCCTTTAATGATCTCTCGTGTGTTTTCCTCTCCTACAGAGTGTCAGCTGTGTACAGCAGGCAGCTGTTAGCCAGGCTGAAGTGTTGCTTCACGTTACATACATTACATCACGTCCTTTCTCTCATACAGAGAGTCGTCGGCAAAATCTAACGGGTTTGATCGGTCAAGGAAAATCCTTTCACGCCGTAATGCTCTCCGGGATCCTCAGTGATTGGACAGGCCACGGTTTGGCAAACAGCTGATTGGCCAGGGGGCGGTGCTTTATGTAGGATTCAATCCAGGATAGGATTAGGACAGGTTTTCTATCCCGATCAGAGGTGAACCAGCTTTGTGATACAGAAAATCCGGAGTTGAGCCTGAAGTGATCTCGCTAACACCTTAATCCCGCTTCGTGATACAGGCCTCTGGAGGAGGCCATGTGGTTGTTATTGCCTGACATGTGTTATATTGTCAGAAATACCCCACAACAGGTACGCTAACCTAGTAGGCTAGTCTAATTAAATGACTTGCATTATTTCTTTTAGGTTTCACACTCGGTATCGAACCCCGGGTGGATAATTTTTTTATTTTGAAGAAAATAAAGCAAAATATGAGTCGATTTCTGATCCCACCATTTCACTAAAGCGCATGAACCACCAACAAGCTAAGTTGAGCAGATAGTTAGCCAAGTCTTGAAAATTATAAGAGAGACTTAATAACAGTCATTCAGGCGTTCGCGAGGTCAGCTGCGTCCCCTCGCCGTGATTAGAACATCTGCTGTTGCCGCAAGAAACGCCCGACGTTTACAAACAAAGGTCACAAGTTAGCACGGAAACCAGTTAATCCGTAACACCGGTCGCCACATGAGCAGCGCCCATCATGTATTTACGTTGTTGAGATCTTGTGCCAGTTGTTTTGAGTTCTTGCAATGGTGTTCTGTGGTGGTCGTATGCATCTTGTGTTATTTTCTTGGTTACCAGTAAAGGTTGCAGTAGTGTTTTCAGTGTCCTTTTCTTATCTTCTGTGAGGTCTTTTTTCAATATTTCATAAGTGTCTCTGTCCGCTAGCACTGCTTTCATCTAAGTTTCCGTGTCCATTATGACTGAAGTTCTGCCTTTGTCAGATGGTAGAATGGTGATTGTTTTGTCCTGTCTGAGTGAGTTGATTGCTTTCTCCTCTTCCTTTGTGATGTTGCTCTGGGGAAGTTTGGCTGATTTGAGCATACCTGCTACTGTGTTTCAGAGTTCTGCTTTTCTGCTCCCTGATCTTGTAGTTTATGACATGCGAGTTCTGTGGCTAAAATGTGTTCTTCTTTTGGTATTTTTGAGGGTGTGATGGCGAAGTTTAGGCCTCTTGTTAAAACTGTTTTTTCTGCTCTGTTAAGGTGCATTGCATAACCATTTATCGTTGGTTTTGACATGTGTTGGTCCGCTTCTGTTTTTTCCTTAGGGGAGAGTGGGGTAAATAGTGCCAATTTTTACTTTCAGTGCCTTTAAAGCGAGGGGATTACAGTAATGCCTCCAACTAAAATCTGCACATATAGTTTAGGATGTTGTGCATCCCTGGGAACAATCACTTTGGATCTTATATAAACTGTTTGAGAAATATAGCTTTCGAAAAAAAAGTGGTTTTGTGGCACAACTTGCGCCCGGTGTGGGGTAAATTGTTCCATTAGAGAGAATAGACTGGGGTAAATTGTGTCATTGATAAATGAAGTAAAACAGATCATTTTAATCTCACAAATGATAATGATATATAAAAGCAAAACAAATTCAACACAAAATTATTTATTTAACATTTATTTATTATTTTAACAAGATCACAGGCCACTTTTCTATAACAAGGCCTAGCGCCACATGAACACATACCCAGAACAAAATAAAAATTCCAAAATGAGCACCTGAAAATCATCTGAATCTGAATCTGAATAGTTTTAGTGATCAAAGGTAAGAAAATAATGCACAATAACAATAAAATACAAGAAAGTAATATATAGTATATAATCACAAGTTGTGCCACTGGCACAACTTACCCCAAGGCCCTTTGGCACAAATTACCCCAAGCCCACCATTTTGAAAAAAATGCCTCCCCCAGCTGTTTTGAGCTAACATCATGCTAACTGTATAGACTCATGGTGTAGCTTACTAAAGTACTAAAACCTGTGCGAACTGTTTTCAAAGTTTTCTATAATTGTTCAAACACAGCAATCAAAAAACCTTGATCATGGAAATTTTACTTTGGAGGGCAAAAAAATGTTTTTTGAACTTAAATGTGCTTACCTCTCAAGCCATGTGTCTCCCTTCTTTGCAGGATGAGTGAAATGGATGCCTCTTCAAAAATATGTGGTCACATGACCAACTTCTTCTATAGTTTTCTAGATAACAGGGGTGGCACTACTTGCCCCTTGGCACAAATTACCCCACTCTCCCCTATACTAGTTTGTTGAGTTTTTTGATTTGACGTTGTTTTGGGTGCTGTGCCCAAGTTAAAACATTTTCAATTTGGGTGCAGTGTGCACAGGCGCTGGCGCCAGCCTCGCGCTGCGCTCAGCTCGGTGCAGACCGGTGCGACCTTGCCTCCTGGCTCCTGCTTAACTGCTGCTGTTGCTATGGTGGGGCGGGCACAGTGTAGCTTAGCAACACTGAGTGACAGTGCTTTTAGCAATGAAAAGAGAGTACATACTCGCTGATGTGTGTGAATGAGCTCCACTCATTGGTCAAACAGTGGGAAAGGGGGCAGACTCTAAGGGACAAAGTGCATCCCTTATTGGTTCAATACGGAATGTGTGTTTTGGTTGTTAATGATCTGCCATTAAAAGCAACATGCATCAATATGTCATTTCATTTCATTACTAGCCTTTTAAGTCAAAATCAGAGGTCGCGTTAACCGAATATTTTCCGTCATTGACAGGTTTTTTTAAATGGTGACGGAAAAATCTGAAGGCCATCTGTCATTTTGACAGATTGCAATTCACACCCCTGACCACTTGGTGGCAATGACAGAGCTGATAGCAGTCCGGTGCAGTGCCAGTTCTCCGGCTTACCGGTGTGACTGCGAAAAAAAAAAAAATCTGGGTTCGCCCAGCTTTATCTAACAGACATATCTCTGGATCCAATAGAAGTGCAGCTTTCGTTCTCAACCACACTAACAATAGGCCTCCTAGCCAATCAGAAGTAGGGCGGGGGCGGGACTTGGGTGTTGACAGTGAGGCGCTCCATGTACCGTCCAAAGTGAGCCTCGTCAGCCTTCAGTGACGCACTGCAGCCCACAGGATGGACCGCAGGTTCATGAAGCCCGGGGAAGACAGTAAGAATGTCTCTTAAACCGATGATGTCGGCGCCGACAGGATTCAGCATGCTTACTCTACATATCTTTATCTCCTAGACCGTTTATGACACACAGAAACTTAAAAAAACGTCTGAAACCGGAGAAACGGAGCTTTGCGCCTATATACAGTGCCATTACGGTAACTCCTTAGGACTACTGACACTTCAACCGTCCAATCACAGAAGAGTCCCCGGTGTGTCACATGTTTGTAATATGAACTTCTCAGTACCGTAACTCCTGAACCAATGGTGCGACCGAAAAAAAAATGAGACGGTTTCTGAGAGCAGAGAACCGGAGCTTTCCGATGGTGTGCGAAATCACTCAGTCATTGCACAATTCTGACAATTCTACAACCATAAAAAGCAAAATAAATCAAGGCGGATTTAGTTTAATTGCAGGGTTAATAAGAATAAATGGCGATGGGCTTGGAATGGCAATAGATAGTTACAAGATAGTTAATATTTCAGATAATGTATATATGTTATATGATGAAATTTGCCGCATTCAAAACGTCGCGGCAGTTGAGTGGCAGAAGTTTCTTTAAAAAGATATGGTTTGGATTTTCTGTTCAGCTAACTTTGGACTGAATATTAATTAAAAATGAATGAAAATGAAATGCTATTGAATATGTCCTTCTTATCATTTAAAAAATTAAAGTGACTGGTAAAAATAGATTATGACGGGATTTTTATGACCCTGTCAGTCAAAATGACAGACAATGAAAAAGTGTAGCGCGACCTCTGGTCAAAATACACACTCAATAAGTAGCTCAGGTTCTAGACCGCCAAGGATCTTGATCTTGGTGGCTAATCTTACATTTTCAAGGATGAGGAATACAGTGGTACTATTTACAACATGCTAGAATCTACCTAACGGCATATTTCTGGCATTCAGTTAATTAAATAATAGTAAAAACCATCAAAACATGTATTACGGTATACTGTACATGTTTTCTAAGATGTTGACAAATACACCATGAAATGTGTGTGTGTTATGGCAATGACCAAAGTGGAACTTTACAGCAGCACAGAGACAGGATACCATTTAGCCTAAAGGCATTTTTCATAAAGCCAAAGAGGAAGGAAAGTATTACAACACAAAGTTTCATATGATGACAGGGCAGTGCGCTGAAGTGCTGCCTTGGCACATTTGCATCTTCCACAACACCCCTTTTTGCAACCACAGTGGAGGGGAGTTCAGGGACTGCAACCATGGCCAAGCAGCACTACATACAGAGAGGGCAGCCTACCAAGCTGGTCACTGCTGGGGACAGGCCATGGTTGCAGTCCCTGAATTCCCCTCCCCAGGTGACTGGGGGTGGAAGAGGAAGGACACAGAATGAATGAATGAATAATTTAACCCACTTTTTTACACCTGTAAAATGTGTCATGTGACAACAAAGTTGTTTCTGATTCTGACAGTGGGACGGGAAGTTCACTGGACCACACCACCAGAAGCAAGCCTGGCATGTCGCAACCTCCTCCGCTGTGGTTGCAAAAAGGGGTGTTGTGGAAGATGCAAATGTGCCAAGGCAGCACTTCAGTGCACTGCCCTGTCATCATATGAAACTTTGTGCTGTGGCAAGAAAAATCCACCCAAAATATTTAGTAAACAGAGAAATATAGTAGGGCTGTGGCTCGATTAAAATATTTAATCAGATAAATCGCATGATTGTCCATAGTTAATCATGATTAATCGCAAATTAATTGCATATTTTTTATCTGTTCTAAATCTACCTTAAACAGATTTTTTTTCAAGTTTTTAATACTCATATCAACATGGGAGTAGACAAATACTTGCTTTCTGCTAATGCAGCATGTTTATTATTATTGCAACAATCACAAATACTGTCCAGAATCGCCAAGTAACAGAAGATGTAAAAACAATAATAATAATAATAAAAATAAGGTGCACATAGTAAAAAAAAAAAAAAAGGCTGAAATTATAAACTCAAGCCCAACAAATAACAGATGGGCATAACTGCAACATTACATTGTAATGATGTAGCCACCCATCTGGCGACCACTGTGGAAAGTTTACAGGTGGTAGAGGTGTCCATTGGCAGGGTTGCCAACTCTCACGCATTGGCCAAGACATTCAGCCTCAATCTCACGCTCTCACGCTCAAGAGAGAAATCTCACACCAAATCTGACTTTTCTATTGTAAATTTTTCCACTCATCATGTGTACTCATTTGTGACTATAAACAAGCTCAAGTCTTACATAGGCTCTAAACCACTCCAGTGTCTGATGTGTTATACAGGGTGACACAAAAAAACGGGAACTTTTTAACAATCCAATAAAACCAAGAGTGATGGAAGAAAAATATTTTATTCATAGTAATTGAAACCTTAAAACATGCCGTTTAAGAGACAATGATGGAATTTTCATTTTTGCTGCCACTTGCTCATGTCTGCAAATACGCACTTCAAAAGTTCCTGTTTTTTTGGGTCACCCTGTATTTTCTCTGATTGTTGATTCGCTGAAAACATTACCGTCATTACGTCAGTGACATCCGTCTGCTGCTCGGGTGCTGCTGCTTCAGTTGGTCAGAACGGCAGAGCAGAGAGCCACGGTAGCCAGATATGAAATTAGAGCGGTTATCCAATAACTGCTTGATATAAACAAAAGTCAGTTTATAATGAAAGTACGGCAGTCTGTATGCGCGGCACAACCATTACATCCGGCAGACCTGGTGCCGGCCAGTCAGGTCTGACAGGTGCCTCTGGCTGTCAGTTGGACGCTTTCTGAAGAAGGAGGAAGTTCCCTCCAGCCAGCACCGCACTGGCACCGGCCGCGGCACCCGGTCTGCCCGATCTGACAAGTGCACCGCACTCACAGACTGCCGTACTTTCATTATAAACCGACTTTTGTTTATACGCAGTTGCAGCAGCACAACGGACAATGACTCAGGCAACACAGTTGATTGGGGTTGGCCATTCGCCAGTAATGCTGTGCACATTAAACAATTTTGCAGGGGCAGGAGGAAAGTTGCATGATTTCACCTCTTGATTTCTCAAACTACGAAGTGGGCAAAGTTTCAAACACCACCGCGTTAATCGCCCATTAAAAAAATTGGATTTGGATTAACGCAAAAGGATTTTACATTAATTAGTTAATAACACGTTAACTTCCACAGCCATAAAATATAGATGTGATCTAACGATTTTCGTTAGATCACATCTATATTTTCACAGGACTTCACAGGAGTTGCTGGGGCCAAACACCATCACTTCTGTTTTCTTTTCATTAAAGTTTAAAAGGTTTAGGGCCATCCAAGCTCTGATGTCATCAAGACATGACAGAAGCAGTTTAATTGAAAAGGCATCTCTTTTCTTCAGGGGCACATACATCTGACTGTCGTCAGCATAACAGTGGAAAAAGACACCATGTTTTCTAAGGATGGAACCTAAGCTAAGCAAGTACAGGGAGAAAAGCAGGGGCCCTGAATAAACTTTTGTACACTTACACCTATTAAAAATTATGAAATTTATCACTCTGTTTTTTTCAAAAACTGTAAAACTTATTAAACCTTTCTCCTCCCACAATTTTTGCTCAATTGACACCAAACTTGCTACAGAGCATCTTCAGACTGTCCTACACAAATGTTGTTTCCAGTGGCGTAATTTCACTTTTTTCCCCGTGGGTTATTGATCAAAAGGGCCCCCTGTCAAATTCTTAACCCAGACCTCAGAGGTAATAAAAACACGTTTGGGAAAAATGATGCGCGCACAGTGGAGAGGTGTGCCTTTTTCAATTATTGCCCTACAAGAAAGAGCACTGCATTCATTTCAGGTTGTGTGCGCATGATACATTCATAGACTAGCAAAACGATTTTCACCAACTTCATCTTGCATGGTTGGTAGCCTACAAGTATTATAGGAGCTTCATAATTGTTAAATCTGTCAATGACTGTCAGCATCAATCTGTTCTGATTTGCATTTGTTATTCATTTTACATGCATATAATTACAGAATAAACACAGCACTTTGCTATAAAAGCAATTTTATTTGGATCAACATTTACAACAAATTACAACATAAACAACATTTAGGCAAAATGCAATGTTTGTAAAACATTTCTCAGTAAAAATACATTGGGAAACACAAGCTGCAACACTTTTTAATAAGGTCATTCGGCTGTAGGCCTACTTCTGTTCTCAGCAGGCAGTCTCTCCAATTAGGCCAATATCTGGTTACGCTTCACATTAACTCCATAAATGAACGCATTCATAACACATCCATATGCATTAGTTTCCATGACTCAATATGAATCTTGATTTCCCGAAACTGAAAAAATACCAAACATAACACAAAACTGCTTTGCTAGCTCAATCATGTTGTAACTTGAATGTCCGCTGGGAAAAAAAAAATCATGGAGTGATAGTTACCCTTCTGCCGACTTCTCAGTCATTTTTAATCTAACAGGTGCTGTGACAATGACTCACCAACACAGCTGATCTTTATCTACAACAAACCAAATATTAACAGTTATATTTAAATATAGGCAACTGCTTTCCAGTTTCGGCAAACATCTGTCTTTTCATAAACTCACTGGCAGATGTTTTATTTCAGCTGGGGGTTTGTCACTCCAATTTAAGGTCAGCTCCAATTAATGTGGCTAAGCAGCAAAAGTAAGGACAGTAAGCAGTCACATTAAGGCTGAACAGAGTTATAGAATCACCGTTTCAGGCTGTTATCACTTTACCTCTGAAATAAAGACGACGGTTTTCACAGCTGTGTTGATTTATTAAATGTTCAGTTCAATGTACAGATGCAAACAAACTGACAAATTAATCAAATCAATGGCCTAGAAAACTCGTAACGACTAAACAAAGCAATAACGATTAATAGGCTAATTAATAACTGATAACATTAACACATTAATAACAAGAACAAAGTTACAGCTGCACCTCTCCATGGAAAATCTGACAGGTACTGTCCGTGGTGCTGAATCTGCCTCAGCAGGTACTGTCCGTGGTGCTGAATCTGCCTCAGCGGGCACTGTCCGTGGTGCTGACTCTGCTGAGGCACTATATTACAGACATTAAAGCTCCATAAAATTCACGGAGGATCTTGTTCAGCTCTTCTTTCCTCACAGGTGAGAAATCAGCTTTCTGCCCGGTGTTTTCCAGGTAGTCTTGTAGACATTTGATGGCCCAAGACGTTGACCGGGCCGTACCGGCTTCATTTCCTGACCTCTCCAGGTGATCCAGCTCTTCACTCGTCACTCTCGCATGTCTCTCCTTTTTCTCTTCTATCTTGTCATTTAGGTAAGACAAAAAGGAAGTCACAAATATTAACGGTAAATGGTGAAATTATTTATTTTTTCCAGCAAGGGCCCAACAATTGGAGTCAATGCAAGAATGGCATTTTTAAACATCAGTTTTTCACTTATGGAGCAAATCAATCATTGTTAAAAACAAATGATCAACATCTCCATGCTGTCTAGATGCAATATGTGTATTTTCAGATTTTTATCTTAATAACTGAATTTTTGACAGCTGTTTAAAATCTGCCTTTCTATGCATGGCTGCCTGCTGTCCTGCAGGTCAGTGATTGGCTCAGTCAGTTTGTGAAACTACATGTGAAGTTTTAGCTCAGTGAGATAGAGGCCAGGCCTCGGTGTCAAAGACTGTGAGTTCAAGCCTTAGCTTGTGCAACATTCCCACGTGCGAAAATTCACCAAATTTTGCACAAAGGTCCAGTCCCATGCCAAATCATCATTGTCAGATTTTTGTCTTGATGACTGATTTTTTTTTTTTTTTTTTTTTTACAGTGGTTTGAAATCTGCCTTTCCATGCATAGGCGGCTGCTGTCATGTGACTGGCTTAGTCAATTTGTGAAGCCTCACATGAACTGACTCTTGCCAATTAGTTCAGTGAGATAGAGCGTTGTCCTTTATGCCAGAAACTGTGAGTTCAAGCCTCAATTGATGCAAAGTGCACATAAGAATGCCACCTTTCTTTTCGTCTTCCTATTCTCTACTTGTTGCTCAGAATTGCCTAAAATTGCCTGGCCTCGACCATTGCTGCCCAGCAGCTATAATGTTTATTGTATTTTAGTCTGCTGTGTTCATTTTGTCCCTATTGTTCCTCCATAGTCTTGTCAGCTTGTTTGTCCTCACACCTGCCCTGCATTGTCTCATTAGCCCCGCCCCCATGTTGCATGTCTTTGTTGTGTTTCGGCCAATCATCTGTCCCCTCCAGGCCTGTGTCCTGCCCCTTTCTTACCAGGTGTGTCAGTCAGTTCAGTTTGTATTTAAGTTCATATTCCTCTGCTTGTTGCTTAGAATTGCCTAAAAATGCCCGGACCCGACCCATCGCTGCGCAGCTGCTATAATTTTAATTTAAGTGGCTAAAATATATTTTGCGTCTGCCCACATCCACAACAGCACACTGACAGACTGCCGGTCCACATTCTCCAAACTGGGGCATGCCGACCGCCATCTGCTGCTGGTATTTTAATTTAATAAACCGACTATGGACAAGTACCACATACAACCCCACTTCATAAAATCTAAATGAACTTTTTAAGTAATATTGCCGCTGTAGCATGAATACGTTTTAAGAGTGCACGTTCTGAAACTTAAGATTTTAACTATCATTATTATAATAATAATTAAATTTTTTGTTTAATCTGTGCACATCTGCGTCTGTAGACATGAGTGTTTGAATTTCTATGTGTTCATGTGTTTAAATTTTGTGTTTTTTTCACCAAATATCCCGTTCCCCTCCTTTGTTTAAACTCACCTTTAGTTTACTCTCAGTGAGTGAGTCATTTCATTCTGCGGTGGAATAGATTTAGATAGATAGAAGTGAAATAGATAAATAGATAGAAGTGAAACTAAAAGTCAGATGATCACGGGATGTTACCAAACAATAAACGGGGGGATTTCTTGTCAATCACGAGGCTTCTCACCGCGGTGTGAGAGAGCAGATCAAAACATGATCAAAACTTTGTTTCCACCACACCCTGCACTCTCTCCCGGCTCGACAGCAGCACGGGTTTGTTTTTTCTCAATTTGTTCTCCTCAGGTTTTGTAGTAAAACACAGACAGACGTACTGTTGTTTCTATTGTTAGAATTCAGTGTTTTGTCTTCATATTAATGCAGTGATTAATACCTTCAGTCACTGAGGAAATGGGATCATTTCAAACATGAAGAGACACCTGGACACAGCAGATCATTTCTTTAAGCTGCTTCTTTGATTTTCATTTTCAGTGTCGGTGGTGATTTGAAAACTGGTATGGATTTTGTTTCTTTATGTAAGAGAAACTTTTATTTTTGTCAGACTTTAATTTATTTGAATCACTTTTATTAACTTAGCTTTAAGAGTTGATTTGAATTTCTGAATATTTTACACCTATTTCTTACAGAATGAAACCAAAACTGCAGATGCTTTTGTTTTATTTATAAATTGTTATTATAATGTTGGATTTAACTAAAGAAATATTTTCATGTTGTACCATATATATTCACTTTCTCCAGTGATAATGCACAAAGCCATGATCCTCTCAACTCATTATGAGCTTAAATAATACTGTACAACTTGAAATATTCAACTTTTTCAATCAAGTTATTAAGTCTCAGAGTTATGATTACAGTTTGATTTTAGGCAATGAATAAATTGTTCCTTAAGCTGTAATACCTAACGTTTACATGTGTTATTTTCTAGCAATGGGAGGTTCTTCTTCCATACCTGGTAAGACACAACATTTTAAAACTCAGTGTTGATTAACTGATCACTCACAGAGAATGAGAAGTGGCTGCATGATGTCTCTGTGAAACACTGCTGACGTCTTAACCAACATGTGGAACTTGTTTCTCAGCTTTTAGTAAGCCATGGAGGGAAATACCATGGAAGTAAGTACCAAACTAATGTCTGTGTGGCGCTCTATGTGTTTTAGTCTTTTCAAAATGACAGAAACTGTGCAACACGGTGTTTAGTGACTGTTTCTCCAGATGTACATGAGACCACAGGGGCATTTCAGTGTCTTTAATAAAGTGGTTTACAAACTGATTTAGGGGCTTGGATAGTGAGTTGAGTTGGGCTTTATAAACTCTTTGGCAAGAAGACAGGAGTAACATAATACTGTATTTTCAAAAATTCATGATGACTCTTAGTTATCCACGTGTTCTCCACTGCATTGTTCAAAATTTCATCCCTCTCTCCCATGTATGTGTCCACATTGTTCAACTGTCCTTTGTGTTTTCTATTGCCACAGCTCCTGCTTTAACAACTGGTTTCACCACAATTTTAGTATTATTCTGAAATTCATTCAGGGCTTTCCTTTTGCTAACTGTAGCAGGTGTTGGGAGATCATTTTTTGTGACTGTTTGTTTGTTTCTTGACATTCTGGCTTTCTTCAGTGTTCATAGCAGGTTAATTCATCTACAGATGAATATATTTTTATTGTCTCTCTTGAACTTCCTGGTGGTCTGTAATAAGAACCAAATGATATATTCACAATCTGAATAACTGATTTAGTCTCACCTAATTTCATGTTATCTGAAGTCTTTTCTTTGTTAAACAGAGACAAAGACAGAGAGCTGCAGTATGTGAGGGATTACAATCCCCACAGTGACAACGTCCAGCATCTGAGAGTCCTGCTTTATGGTCCAGCTGGAGCTGGAAAATCCAGTTTCATCAACTCTGTCAACAGTGTCTTACAAGGCAGAATCACAGGCAGAGCTTTAGCAGTGGAAGGCATTTGTTCATTCACCAAGAAGGTATGAACACCTTTTATCACACCAATAAACTCGGCAACAGCCACATGTCTGAAGTGCACACCCAAGTATAGTTATATTGCGTCACTGTAATGCAGCAAGACATTTAGCAAATTTAAACTTAGACTAGGTGAAAACCTGGTGTTCGGTTGGAGGGCAGCTCCATTTAAAAAGCAGCTGTTTTGACCTCAGCTCTGTGAACAGCAGCTCTAATGGTCACATTTCTGCCTAACATCTCCATCTAGTCTTGGCCCCTTCGCCCAACGAGCGCTTTCTGAATGTGTGACATCATTAACAGTCATGTAGCTCTGATAGGTTATTATTGATTTATAAGGACATTGAATTGTAGCTCTTCATGTTGCTATTTTCCAGTAACCATTATAGAATGTTTATTAATCAGAAGTGGTTTCAAGGTTTTGAACATTTTTAATTAACTTCATTAATCTTCTTCTGTGGAAACATGTTCTTAAGATCTCTGGATAAACATTCAGGGCCCGATCTTAAACCCGGCGCAAAGTGTCAACAAGCAGGACTTAAGTCTCTTTTCTAGTTTCCAAGCAGCTTTTAAAGGGAGACTGTTGGAGACTGTGTCACGAGTGGAGGCAGGTAGCACCCAAATGCAGGAGTAAGCAGGAAAAAAGGCTTAAAGAAAACAAGAATATTTACAAAACTCAAGAAAACTAAAACACTTGGAATGTGTGCATCACACTCAGTAATGAAAATGACCAAGAACTAAAAAAACTAAACTGAAGACACTCTTTGGGCAAATTGAATCGTAGGCAACTGGACTTGTATTTGTCTTAGGAAGACGTTTCGCCTCTTATCCAAGGGGCTTCATAAGTTCATGCGCACTAGTCCGCACTAGTCTGACAAAGACAGTGGGTAACACTTTATAATAAGTACACACTTTTAAACATTAGTTAAGCATTAATAAATACTGGATTCATCATTTATAACACATGAATACTCATTAGTATGTAGTTTATAAACACAGTTATAAATGTTTTACTCATCATTTATAAGCACAGTAGTTATGGATTAGTAAACACTGAATTCATCATTTATAAAGCATGTTTCTGACGTAAATACTCATTAGTATGTGGTTTATAATCACAGTTATAAATGTTTTACTCTTCAGTAATAAGCTCATCTATATAAATGATGGATTCAGCATTTCTAAGTATTACATCACTTACCCACCAGGTATTTAGGATTTGTCAGTGGTTGGTAGATCATTTAGAAAGCTTATGTAAATAATGAACGGTCTATTTAGATGTACATGTCTGCGTGCTCCACTATTCAGACATGTACTAATGGTTAGTGAGTGTGTTAGTAGATGTTTTATAAAATCTCAAAATTCCATGTCCAATGGATGGCTTATAAACAATTATTAATGCAGGAATTCATGAATTCAGGCAGTTATAAAGCACTTACTACTCGTTAATTAAGCATTTCGTGTAAGCTCATCTAAAGTGGGGACTATCTATACCTTATAAAGCATATAAAACATTCATGTATTCATGTGTTATAAATGATGAATTCAGCATTTATTAATGCATAACTAATGCTTAAAAGTGTGTATTTAACCTCTATGGGAGTGTCCACCCTAATGCCTGTGGGTGTGTTCATGCAGGCACTGGTTTCACTTGACCATTGTTGTGGTCTGGTGAAACTACAGTGGTCAGAGTCAGGTGAAACCCTGGTGAATGACGATCGTTGAGAGTCATCTGAGGTTAATTTGTTGATCCTCCTGGGTATTGATGAAAGGCCAACATTATAAATCAGAGATAGGTAGTGCCGCAGACCCCCTCCCCTGTTGAGGGATGGTTTTTCCACTTTCACATAGATGGCTTCTTTTACTCCTCTCTCAAACCATCTATCCTCCCTGTCCAAAATCTTAACATTGCTGTCTTCAAAGAGGTGTGCCTTTTCCTTTAGATGTGAATAGACAGCTGAGACTGGACCTGAGGAGTTCGCCCTTCTGTGTTGAGCCGTGTGCTTGTTCAGTGGTTGCTTTGTTTCCCCAATGTATAAGTCCTTGCATTCCTCACTGCATTGGACGGCATATATCAGGTTGCTCTTCTGATTGTATGGTATCCTGTCTTTTGGGTGAACCAGTTTATGCTTGAGAGTGTTTCCGGGTTTGAATCATACAGGCATTTGATGTTTATTGAAAATCCTCCTGAGTTTCTCTGAAACCCCAGACACATATGGAATCACAATGTTTTTGCGTTTGTCTTTCATTTTCTCGGCATCATCAGAGTTGTTATTCTTTCTGGAGCGTGTTTTGCCAAAAGTTCAACTCGGATAGCCACAAGTTTTCAGGGCTCCCCTTAGGTGTTCGCGTTCTTCAGCTTGGGCCTGAGTGGAGATTGGTACGTTATCTGCCCTGTGTTGCAAAGTTCTGATAACTCCAGTTTATGCTTTGACTCACACCATCCACTGGAGCACAAACTGGGAGTTATCAGAATTAGTGGGATTATAATCTGACTTCCCCACCATGACGGCACAGGTAGATCTGACTGCAGTAACATTTGTGTGTTCAGTAAATGAATGTGTCTCCCACTCAGCCACACACTCCTGCAGAGGAACTGGCCCTCTCTCACAGTGAGGGGCGACCCTCGCTGGACCGCTGCCCTCAGTTTGAGTTTCAGCAGAATCGTCACTTTGATTCAACTGATTCTGATATTTTATTTTATAAAGCCTCTGATGCCTCGTGTTTATTCTGCTGGTTAAAATATTATTTCACTGTCACTTAAAGACTGTAAAACATTTGACACCAACTCTCATGTGGACTTTCCAGGGCAGACACCCTAAATACTAAATATGAGCAAACTAATGGAAACCTAAAGGAGCCCAGAGGCTGGCCTGTATTTTATCAGGCTTTTATTTAACCCTCTGAATTAAATTGCCCTCATTTATTTTCAAAAACATTTTTAAAAATCATTACATCAGTCTACAAGATCAATTTTTGGTTTGACAGTGTAGAGTCATGAGTAAAAAAGAAAACAAAACAAAAAAAGAAGAATTCCTTCTTCCTCTTCTCTTCAAACTTGAAAAAAAATGTGAGTGAAAAACAAACAGAATTGAAATAAGAAGTAAAATGTATTAATTTTATAAAAGAAGAAGAAGAAAGGGGAAAAAATCCTCAGCCTAACTTGGAAAAAAAGGTGCACAAGTTGTGCACCTCGATCCACTGGGTTCTCAAATGGGCAGGCCATTTTCCAAGAGAGCTGATTGGTCAGGAAGTGGGGCTTTTCTACCTGCTCAGCTCTTATCCTGAACTTAACCTGCTCCAGAGCAGGTTAGGTGTTCAGCATATGTTACCACGGCAACGTACCCCAATAAAAAGTAAACCACCTTTATGGTACAGAAAAGCCAGGGTTAAGCCTGAAGTTAGCTCGCTAAGACGAAATCCAGCTTATGGTACAGGCCTCAGGTTATGTTCAGAGTTTTGACTTAAAATTGACTTTTTTCCTGTTTGCTTCAGGTATTACATCTATTAACCCTTTAAATTAGATGCTGAATCTCATCCAGAAAATGCCAGAATAATAAGGCACAGCAGCTCCATCCCACTCTGGGGGATATTTTGATGTTTGTTCTTATTTGCTGCCAAGTTCATTTGACACTGCTGTCACCATATCTAATAACACACTGGTTAAAAATCAAAGTCTATCACACAAAAGCCTGATATTATATCATTTGCATTTATTTCACCTGATACTGACAAAAACTACCTAAAGTCGTCTCTAATAGCAGCCGACCCTCCGTCCAGACAAAAACTGTCCTGACCCACCAGGCAGCAGCTCTGTCTAACAGCAGCACTGTCACTCCTGTGTTTTACAGTACAAGACCTACAAATTCCAAAAAGGACGGCGTGGAAACTTTTACTCTTTTGTCTTCAATGACACTCTGGGTCTTGAGCTGGATGAGGACAGAGGAGTCCATCCAGAGGACATCCAATTGGCCATGAAGGGACATGTGAAAGACGGTTACATGGTAAAATGAACACATCACAGCTTTGGGATGAAAGCCTCTTTGCTGACAGAAATAGATTTAGCAAAAATTCTGTTTACATCATTACTAAGATTGACTGCATTGTTTTCTAGTTCAGTCATGGATCTAAACTGTCAGAGGACAGTCAGTATTACAATGCAGAACCAACTCTAAATGACAAAGTTCATGTTCTGGTGTGTGTTGTACCTGCTAACCAAATACCTCTACTGACTGAGAGCTTTGTGAAGAAGATAAAGGACATCAGAGGGACGGCCTGTGACCTGGGTAAGAGCAAACATCAGGATGTTCATTAGTTTGTGTGTAAAGCTGTGGTGCCACATTGAGATTAGTCAGTGTTACCTTGAAAACTGTATTCTTAAAGGACTTAACAGTTTCCTGTTGTGTATCTGCAGGAATTCCCCAGCTGGCCATCCTCACCAGAATTGATTTAGCCTGCCCACAGATCCAGAAAGATCTGAAGAATGTCTATAAGAGCAAACACCTGAAGGAAATGGTGAGTCTACACTGGTAATTTTACATTAGACTGCATATAGATTTTATAACTTTATTAGAATATAATACACAGTTAGGGCAGTAACACAATATTTATAATTTTGCTCTTGTATACATAGGCGGAAATGCCGGGGCGGTCAGGGGGGACAAGACCCCTCCATCCATAAAAAAATAACTGTTAACACTAATAAATAATTTCGAGTAACATAGTAATACTCAGTGAAAACACTATGGGTCATTTCATGTCATTTCACCAAATTTTCAGGACATCCCACACACTTGGGTCTCAAAAAATTCTGAAAAATTCACCAGTTGTTCCCTATTTATCCAATAGGCACACTGTAAAATTTTTGAGATATGGCCAATTTAGTGAGGGGGCTATGTGTCGATTTTTGTGTGATTTTCATGGGCCCTTATTTTTCCTCCATTTTCAGGTGTCAATAATCTCAGGAACTACACCACATAGGAAATTGAAATTTGGTACGATAATACACCTCCACCTACTCTCTCAGAATATACAAAAACATCTGTCATCTGTCATCTATCTCTCAAGCGAGAGAGAGGACAGACCACAGGAGGAGCAAATACTGAGCTTTTTATTCTTTCAAAAAGTCTGTCAGGATATTAATGTCAGAAATAGTTCATATTTTACTGATATTTTGAATTTGTCTCTAGATAGATATCTTTAGGGCCCGAGCGCTGGAACAGCGCGAAGCCCTATTGTTATTGCTTCGTTTTTTTTTTTTCCTATTATTACGTGTCATTAGGCCTTAATTTGACCCCCTAAACATGCTCAAAAACTCACCAAATTTGGCACACAGGCCAGGTCTGGTGAAAAATTTGATAAAATGGACAAACGGACCCCCTAAGTGCAGAAATGGGCACGGTAGCGCCACCTAGGCACACAAAGGCAGCCGCTGTGGCCCACAGGAATGTGATAGAAAGACCAAACCACTGCCGAAATGTAGGTCTCATCAAGCCCTACAATTCATGCGCTGACACCCCCGACCTAAAACCAACAGGAAGTCCGCAATTTGCATTTGAACGTCATGTTCTCGCCCAAAATTCCGCTTTGAACAAAATCTATCTCCTCCCAGGGCGTAAATGGCAGCGGCCTGAAAATTTAACAGATGACAGAGGACACAGTGCTGAACAAAAGTTGCTAAAAACTCCGTCATTACTCGAATCGTTTGGATTTTATAAGCCCTCAAAGTCGGAGTGGCCAGAGCCAACACCTCGTTTTTTTCCATGGACTTTGGTGTGAAGAGGCTATGCATGAAAACTATGCAGATGGAAAGAGGACGGAAATTCCTACAAAAATATGTAGTTTTGATGTGGATTGGACCAAGTTTGTGGGAGCTGTGAAGAGTTTTCAAACATTTTTGACTCTGGTGTGCTCTGCTCTGCACTCTGCCTGGACATGTGACTCACTCTAGCTGCCTCAGGAATGCGCAATACACACCCATTGTAAGAGCTCAGAGGGAGCAGAAAACACTCTCAAACTAAAACTGCCATAACTCAAAAACGGTAAAAGATAGCAAAATCATGTAAATGGGAGATTTATAGATCCGAGTCTCGTGACTCGTTTAAGCTTTGAATCAAGTCTGTAACTCAAAGGGTGACCGAGCTCTGACACCTCAAACAGGGGTGGGTTTTATGGATTTCTCCATTGGATTGAATGAGGATTTCTCTGTCTGCCTGCATTTTGGTGTGATCATGCCACAGCTGCCAGTACTCAAGTCAGTCACACACTAGGACATGCTAAGGGCGCCATCTGCTGGAGGGGCGCTGCTAGTGGCCAGAGGGGCACCAGCAGCGAATGTACTACCAGTGGGTTTTTGTTGGCGTCGTGTGTGTGTGTGTGTGTGTCTGTGTGTGTGTGTGTGTGTGTGTGTGTGCACGTGTGTGTGTGTGCACGTGCGTATGTGTGTGTGTGTTTGTGTGAGTGAGTGAGTGAGTGAGTGAGTGAGTGTGTGTGCCTGCATTTTGGTGTGATCATGCAGCAGCTGCCAGTAGTCCTGTCGGTCACACACTAGGACTTCCGCGGCCTTTCAAAATAAAAGCCCCAAACTCTTTCACAATAAAAGCACCGAAAAATACCCTTAAAACTGGAACACACGGACGAATTGTCTGCGCTTCGACACGCGCGCCGTCCCCGACGTGCACGGGGGGGGCGAGGGCCCGTCCAACGCTGCTTGCAGCTTTAATTTTTTATTGGATTATTATTGGATTATTATTAGTTGGATTATTCAAGATTTTTCCTGTAGTTTTAGAGCTTATTTTGAGTTTCTAGTTCCTGTAAAGCTACTTTGATGGACTGTAGTGGAAATAGAACAGTGAGCAAAGACTCCACCATGCTGGACAGATCATTCTGGTACAAGTTCATCTTCATTTCATCTCTCCAGAGAACCTTGTTATAGAATCAGCCAGGCTTTTTTCGATTTTTTTTTTTTTTTTTTGGAAAGTCTAATCTGGCCTTGCAGTTCTTGAGTGATACCAGTGGTTTGCCCCTCGCTGTAAACCTTCTGTATTTATTTTCTCACAAACGTCTCTGTAGATTTGGACAGTGATGCTCCTACCTCCTCCAGAGTGTTTTGGACTTCTCTGGACTTTGTGAACAGGTTTTTCTTCACCAGGGAACAGTTTCTTCCGTCATCCACTTTAGATGTCTTCTGTGATATTCCAGGCCTTTTGGTGTTGCAGAGTTCCTTCTTTTTCAGGATTTACCAAACTGTTTGGTTTGATTTGGCTGCTCCTAAAGTTGTTGTCTGATAGATCTGATTTGCTTTTGGAGCCTAATGATGGCCTCCTTCACCTGCATGGACACCTCTGTGGATCACATGTTGAGGGTTCTGCTAAACAGCTAACAAATGCAAACGCAAACACTTGGAATGAACTCCAGACTTTTTATTTTCTTAATTTGTCACAAGTCCACACCTGGACATGAAACTGCTTTTAGTAAAGAGTCCAATGACTTTTGAGCCTCTGAAAATGGGGTGACAGTGTATAAAACTGGCTGTAAGTCCTAAAAGGTTAATACCATATTTTTGTTTGGCCCCTCAAATTAAATCTGACAGTCTGCCCTGCAATCACATCTTGATTACTCCATTTCAAATCCACTCTGGTGGTGTACAAGGGCAAAATTATGAATATTGTGTCACTGTCCTAATACTTATGGACCTGACTGTAACTGTATGTTCAATCAAGCAATCTCAGTGTCTGACCAAAGAGCAATTCTTGAGGTCAACCATGACTTTCATTACCTTCTACTTAGATGGAGAGATTCAGTGAGTTGGTGGGAATTCCAATGAGATGCATCTTTCCTGTGAAGAACTACCACGAAGAAATCAACATAAACGATGATGCTGATTCTCTGATTCTGAGCGTCCTGAGACGGATCATTGACTTTGGAGAAGACTTCATCAACGACATGGGAACCTAAGTGACTTTCATTTGGCTTTCAGAGATGTTCATGGCATTATAGAAACGACATAATCCTACAGACACTGATGCATGGAATTTTTAACAAAAGGAAGTGAGATGTAGACTTGTTTTGTACTCTAGGATGTAACTGCCATGAAAAAAAATCACATACCATTTCATTTCTCTAATTCACTGGTTGGTTCTCAATGGTGCCGCTCACTCTCTTCATTCATTCTGTAGCTCATCTCTCTCTCTCTCCCGTCTGAATCCTGAACGGACCTGACTGTGGTTTTCTGGAACAAACCTCACTGTTGAACCAGCCTAGATCACTGCAGGGGAGATTCCTTCACGGTGACAGCATTAGACTGCACATACAGTGACAAGATATTTGTTTTGCAGAGCATTGTGGCTGGTGTGCTGTTTCATGGTTTGGTCTGCCAGTGGAAAAGCAAAACAGCTGGTGATAAAAACAGTTTAGACAAACAGATTCAAAGAGCCGGCCTGACGACTGGTTTTACCCCAGAACCTTCAGAAATCATCCTGGAGCAGAGAGGCTGTTGAAGTTGCAGACTGTTCTGCAGCACAGTGACCCACTCACACTCACACAGAATGTATTTTCTTTGGTGTGCAAAAGCAAAGAGCATAGAACAGAAAAGAAAAAACACTACTACTACTATTAATTGATTGGAAATATGTGACTAACTTGATATCTTTGCTTGTAGCAATAAAAGAATGGCTATGGGACCTTGTGTGTTTGTTTCATCATTGCATCATTTCAGAACAATGTTGATTAAATGAAAAACACTGAATGAATAACTTTTCACTTAAATGTTCACAGAGCTAGTTGCATGTCTGATAACCTCGAGAAAGGAATTCCATAATTTCGGTGCCAAATTAAAAAAAAAACACATTGCTGATAATTCTCTCAGTTATGTGACAGTTTGTAGCTAAAACAAAACAGCAGCAGAGGATCTAAGAAGCCTGTAAACAAGTAAAAGAAGTTTAAAATAACTGAAGTTTGTCAGTGGACTGTTTTAGAAAGCAGAGCATTACAGTAGTCTAGTCTGTCTGAGATACATGCAGGAACTAGTTTTCTTGGCATCTTGTTGGGACAGGAACAGCCGTACCTCAGCAATACTCCTTTAATAAAAAAAAGAAAGCTGCTTTGGTCAGCTTCTTTATGTGGGATTTAAAATTCAAGTCTGAAGGCTCGTGACCTCTGATCTCACCTGTGAGGTTGAGCTGCAAGTTTGAGGATGCAGAGCCAAAGGAAAGAGCTGTCTGATGGCAAGGTAAAGCTGTGAAAATATTCTAAATGTAGCATACAGTTGAAAAAAATATTGATTTTTTTTTTTTTTAAGTGGCTAAAATATATTTTGCTTCTGCCCACATCCACAACAGCACATTGCCAGACTTCCGGTCCAGCTTCTCCAAACTGGGGTGTGCCAACCGCCATCTGCTGCTGGTATTTTAATAAACCAACTATGGACAAGTACCACATACAACTCCACTTCATAAAATCTAAATGAACTTTTTAAGTAATATGGCCGCTGTAGCATGAATACGTTTTAAGAGTGAGCGCTCTGAAACCGAAGATTTTATTTATCATTATTATAATATTTTTTAAAATTTTTGTTTAATATGTGCACATCTGCATCTGTATAGACATGAGGGTTTGAATTTCTATGTGTTCATGTGTTTAATTTTTTTTTTTTTTTTCATGAAATATCCCTTTCCCCTCCTTTGTTTAAACTCGCCTCTGAGTGTGTCTCAGTCATTTTGTTCTGCAGTGAAATGGATTTACAAGTGAAACTAAAAGTGAAATGATAACGGACTGTTACCATACAGGAAACTGGGGAATTTCTTGTAAATCACGTGAGTTATAACCGCAGTGTGAAAGGGCAGATCAAAACATGTTCAAAACTTTGTTTCCACCACACACTGCACTCTCTCCCGGCTTGACAGCAGCACAGGTTGGTTTTTTTTCAGTTTGTTCTCCTCAGGTTTTGTAGTAAAACACAGACAGACGTACTGTTGTTTCTATTGTTAGAATTCAGTGTTTTGTCTTCATATTAATGCAGTGATTAATACCTTCAGTCACTGAGGAAATGGGATCATTTCAAACATGAAGAGACACCTGGACACAGCAGATCATTTCTTTAAGCTGCTTCTTTGATTTTCATTTTCAGTGTCGGTGGTGATTTGAAAACTGGGGTGACTTTCACACTTCACTGTAAGAGAAACTTTTTTTTTTGTCTGACTTTAATTCATTTGAATCAGTGACTTTTATTAACTTAGCTTTAAGAGCTGATTAGAATTTCTGAATATTTTAACACCTATTTCTCACAGAATGAAACCAAAACTGCAGATGCTTTTATTTTATTTATAAATTGTTATTATAATGTTGGATTTAACTAAAGAAACATTTTCACGTTGTACCATATACAGTGGTGGAGACACCCCATGCATTTGTGAAATATTGCATTAAGAATCACTCTTAGGTCTTCAAGTGCAATTTCTTTTAGTCCAGTCACAGCCAAAATACTAAACAAATCCTAAAAAAGCCATTAAAAACTTCAAATTGATTGGTTCCATAAAAATACAGAAGACATTTGGAGTATTGGGTCATTTTGGTACCAGTGATGAAGGTCGTTCTTTTCATTAAAAGACATAATTTTTGTTGCCCAGCTTGGTGTCTATATAAAGCAGCACATCTGAAAGTTCTTCAGACACAAAAATGGCTAAAACAAGGAACCTAACGCAGGAAACACGCCTGAAGAGAAAGATTACACTGTCAACTATTTAGTTTGGTTAGTTTTTCTTGTAAACAATAAACAAAAAAATATAATTTGTATTTGTTTGTATCTGTCTAATGCAGCCACACCTTTTGAAACACAATAAAGATTTTTCCACAAAGATTTCATGATAATATTTGAGATTGTGAGATTGTGTAAAATTTTAAGGGTGTCTGAAAACTTTTTTCCACCACTGTATATACACTTTTACCATTGATAATGCACAAAGCCATGATCCATTCAACTAATTTTGAGCTGTAACTGTAACAACTTGAAATATTCAACTTTTCAATTAAGTTATTAAGTCTCAGAGTTATGATTACAGTTTGATTTTAGGCAATGAATAAATTGTTCATTCAACTATAAGATCTAAGTTGATCTAATGTGTTATTTTCTAGCAATGGGAGGTTTAATTTCCAAATCTGGTAAGACATAACCTTTTAAAGCTCAGAGTTGATTAACTGACCACTCAGAGAATGACAAGTGCCTGCATGATGTCTCTGTGAAACACTGCTGACGTCTTAACCAACATGTGCAATTTGCTTTTCAGAATGGAGGAAAATACAATGGGAGTAAGTACAGAACTGCTGTCTGTGTGGTGCCATGGGTGCTCTTAATGTTGTTTTCTCTTCAAAAACACAGAAATTGTGCAACATGATTTGTATGTCTCTGCACCAGCGATCATGGCCTAAAATCTTATGTTTTCGGTTTGTTTGTTCGTCTGTCCGTATGTACGTCCCATTCTTATGAACAAGATAGGAATGCATTGTGGGGATATTTTCAAATTTGGCACAAATGTCCATGTGGACTGAAAGATGAACTGATTAAGATTCACTCAAATGTCAAATAGGACAAAATGATGAAGTCATGACATTTTATATCCAAAAGGGCGAATGTCACCTTCACTGTGACATCAAAAACACTATTCAACACCATGACTCAGCATTTTGACTTGACTTCCTCTCCCTGATGGCAGCAGGACAGGGGGCCTCCTGCTCCTCACTGTTTTTTCTGATATTGAGCTTCAGGTGTTTATCATTGCACCATGTAACCAAACTATCAGTCCTTTGGGGCTGTAGCCAACCACAGACAATCTAGGTCGACTGTAATTTGACATACTCCAACTAATAGATTGATCAATAGAAAAAAAACAACAACAATGTCTGCATGCCATAACGTGCACTGTGACTAATTTAGTTATCTAGAGCACGATGCACCGGGTGCACGTTAGCTTACCTGGTGCCTTAAATAAATTGTAAATAAACATAAAAAACACATTGTAGCATAGTGACTCGTTTTTAACCTAATTATTAAGCATTATTACATGAGAGGGTGTAATAATGCTGTTGCTGTCACAACAGTGATGCGGCCAGGAACGAGGCGCTTGCGCCGAGTTCCGTTAGCATCACTGAAGGGTCAAGCACACCCTCGAGTGTAATAATGCGATTATACAACTATTACCAACAAAATAAAATGTAGAATCATAATGTATTCATACTGCGGGTATTTCACTCTCAAAATATAAACATTTTTGCCAGTATTCTCTCCGTTTCAACGGAAAACATGAGATCTGACGTTAACTAGTCCTTGCCAGCCAGCCAACTTGGGCTTATCATGTTTTCTAGACATCGTGATTTCCCAAAACTGAATAAATTCCCCACAAAGCAACATAAAACTGCTTTGCTAGCTCAATCATCTTGTAACTTGAATATCTGCTGAAAAAAAAATGGACTGGACTTTCATGGAGTGATAGCTATACTTCTGCCGACTTCTCAGTCATTTTTAATCTAACAGTTGCCGTGACAACGACTCAGCAGCACAGCTGATCTTTATCTACAACCAACTTATATCAACAGTTATATTTAAATACAGGCTACTGCTTTCCAGTGTCGGCACCACAACAAACATCTGTCTTTTCATAAATTCACCGGCAGATGTTTTATTTCAGCTGGGGGTGTGTCACTCCAAGTTAACATCTGCTCTGATTAATGTGGCTAAGCAGCAAAAGTAACAGTAAGCAGTCACATTAAGGCTGAACAGAGTTATATAATTTCAACCCATACCTTTCAGGGGCTTTTGCTAATCACCTTTTCAGGCTGTTATCAATTTACCTCTGAAATAAAGACCACAGTTTTCACAGATGTGTTGAATTATTAAATGTTCATTTCAATACAGATGCAATTTACAGATGCAAACAAATTGACAAATTAATTAAATCAATGGCCTAGGCAACTCATAAAGACTAAACAAATTAATAACGATTAATAGGCTAATTAATAACTGATAACATTAACACATTAATAACAAGAACAAAGTTACAGCCGCACATCTCCGTGGAAAATCTGACAGGTACTGTCCGTGGTGCTGACTCCGCATTTCATTCTCTAATATAGAAATTAAAGCTCCGTTAAATTCACGGAGGATCTGGTTTAGCTCTTCTTTACTTACAGTTTAGAAATCAGCTGTTTATCCGGTGTTTTTTCAGGTAGTCTTGTCAACATTTGATGGTCTAAGAAGTTGACCGGGCCGCACTGGCTTCATTTCCTGACCTCTCCAGCTGATCCAGCTCTCCACTCCTTACTCTCGCGTACTCTCTTCTTTTTCTCTTCTGTCTTGTGTAACCTAAATGAATAGGAAATTATAAAAATGTGTAATATAAAGTAAATTTAAATAACAGTTGGACTACAAATCAGAAGAGGGTTTGGCTCAGGGAGGAAATGAACAGTACTGAATTGGTGAAGAAATGGCACCATATATTGAGAACAAATAACAAAAAAAATATGCAACAAATTATTACATTTGGAAAATGGCCCTTAAGCGTTCTGCAGTTACAACAAAAATTTCTAAATAAATTCACAGTTCACAACTAAATTCTTCAATTCTTTTTTTCACATTTCATTTCATAGCACAAGCGGAATAATATACTCAACCCTTACTGCCAGTTATGGCAACCGTCCATATAAGTCTATAATCCAAAGTCCATGAAAGTCATTTGTTGGGGTTTGAGTTATTAACTAGAGTTCTTCAAAAAAAAAAAAAAGAATAGAGTCCTCCAAAAGAAAAGTTCTTCCAAAAAGGGAAAAAAAACACTGGCTGCAAGGAGCCTCCTACCAGGACTGGCAGGAGAGAAGTAGAAGCTTGGCTATGGAATCAACAGTCCTGGTAGCTCGCCATCAACCTGGCCTGTGTATAGGACAGGATCCTGGGTTCATTATTGTGCACACATTCAATTATATACCCATTTTAACAAGCATTCAACACAGAATACACTTCCACTAAAGTGTAAAATAAATAATAAAGTAAATAACGATTAAGAAAAATAAATTAACTCAATCAATCCAGTTCATATAAGCTAGCCGCGCTAGCAGCGCTAGCCGCTATGGTACTCATAACAACTAGGCTAACCACGCTAGCCGCTATAGCCATGCTAGCCGCACCGTGTTGGCCGCGCTAACCGCAAAGCTAATAGAGACAATGATGCAACACTCACCAGCTTTTCTGGCCAGTTTGCTATGAACGACCAAACACACTCGCTCTCGGCGGACCGGATAACAAGGCTCCTGCAGCAACTCGGCACACCTGTGGCTTAGCAAAAATCCACGATGCCACTTCCGCACACACCTTTATGCGGTGCTGATTGTCAGCACATCAGTCACGTGACGCATGTGACCGACTGTATTTTGCACCTGGGTTACACCTGTCTTCCCCGTTCAGCCATTTATCCAAACTTAGGTTGCCAAATAAATCAAAATTGACAACAAAACGGTCCAATATGTAGACTAACAAAGTTGACAGCGGCTTTTGATACGGGTTTCAGTCAAACATTTCGTGTTGCCATGGAAACCACACAGATTCAGGCAATAATATTGCTGGGCGGAGTAATATTTTCAGTGATGAGGTTTTTTTCATTTGAGCACGGCTAGCCATGCTCAATTGCTCATTTGAGCGCATTCTAAACGTCTGATTGACCAATCAGATTGCTCGGTCGGATCTACGTGTTATATAATTCTTATTTTATACTGACATGATGGTCAGTATTTACCGCTGGCTTGCAGTGATACTCGCCGGCCCCTGAAAATGACACACCCCTCTGCTTATTAAAGTAACATCAGCGACTGTCTGACCAATGAGAGTTTGGATCAGACAAGAACATATCAACTAGGGTTGAGTCCAGGGGCAGCACCAGATATTGTAGATATCCAGGGCTTAAGCCCAAGCCGACTGGGCAGTAATATGCCCCCGTGGGAGAAAATTTCAGGGGACTTTTAAGAGACTAAGGGCCCTATCTTGTGCCACCCGCTACCCGCTGCCACTACCCGCTACCCGCAAATTGCGTATTTAGGAGCTTCGGGTAGCGGGTGGTCAGGACCACCCGCTATCCACTTTTGGGCTGTTACAAGAGCGCGCCCAGGCTGCTTCAATGCGCGCCCCGCCGGAGCCTCACCACGCACACGGTCGGACTGATACCGGGACGCCGCCGGAATGGACTGAGTATATTACTCATATAGACTGTTCAGAGGAAAGACTGTTTTAATTGGACACTTACGCCAGCACGTTTTATTGTTTTATCATAAGCCAGCAGCTGTGCTATATTTTTATTTTTCATATTTTATTTGCCCAATCTACCTTGTCAATAAATTAGTTTACACATAGTTCTACCTCTGCCTCTTGTGTGTGTGTGTTGTGACCCGGGGATTTTACTCAGTCTGTACAACCTTGTGACATGTGGACATGCACATGCGGCTCCACCTCCCGAATGAACTCGCCTCTAATATAATATATAATATGTATATAAAGCCAACTTGCTTTAGCCTCAGTAGAAGCCCTGAGAAAATCTACCTCCCTCTCTCCATCGCGGGTTTAGGATTTAGGATTTAGGATAGCGCATCCTGCCCTTAAAGGCAATGGCACCTGGCACACTGATTGGTTTAACTGGCGTAACGCCCAAAACACACCTATGCATAATATAGCGGGTAGTGCAAGTGTTTTACAGATAATGGCAGGTGTGCAAGATAGCAACTTTCACGGGGGAACGCCTCTTACGCAATGCTAAATCCCCAAATAACGGGTTTAGGGTTAGGGTTTAGGGTTTAGGGACAAGATAGGGCCCTAAGGGCCCTATCTTGTGCCAGACTCCCTAAACCCGCTATTTGCGGATTTAGGATTTAGGATTTAGGAACTTTTCGTTGCATTATTATACGTATATGATTGTGCAATGACAATAAAAATCTATCTATCTATCTATCTATTAGTGTACAGAGTTCTTTAAGTTCTTAAAAGAGTTCTATGGCTGCAAAAAGCCTCCTACCAGGACCGGCAGGAGTGAGGTAGAGGCTTGGCTGTTACTCAGTTCGGTTCCTGTAGCTCGCCATCAACCTGGCCTGTGTATAAGACAGGACCATTCATTCATTTAAGTTTGTTGTCTACACATCATCATTTTCCCTTTTACTACATACATACTCATTGCTTAATAAGTATCAAATTCATATTCACCTGTATGACAAAAACACAGGATACAATTTAACTGAATCCACAGACAATTTAACTGAAGTGCATAAATAACAAGAAGGGGCATTTCCTATTAGTGGAGTTACAAAGTGCATTACAAGAGAGCTGTCATTAAAAGCAACATGCATAAATATGTCATTTCATTTGTCAATATAATAAGGGAATGAGGTAAGACTTCTGGTCAGGTTGGACGTGCCGAGTGTGAGGTCCGACCAAACAATTTGGAAAAATATCCCAAACTTCGTTTTTGAGGCTACTTACCTCTTTGTTTAAATTAGTTTAAGTAGCTAACTGAACTGACAATGCCAGGAGATAAAGAGAAGGAGAAATTGGAGAGACTGGCAAAGAAAGGGGCCGAGGTGGAGAAAACCATAAAGGACGTTGAAGCTGACTCCAAGACAAGGAGCAGGGCTAATTATCATGCGGGAAACGAGGCGTTGATGTAAGACTTCAGAAAACTAAACGAAAAAATCGATACTGATAAATGTTAGCTGAAAGATTCCCTGAACAACCTACAAGTTACCCTGACTGACCTGGTGGCTCAAAGTGAGAGGAGACTGACGGAGAAAATGTCCCGTGTCTGACCTAAGGAGGGAGTTTAACCTGGAGATTTCTCAGGTGAGGGTGAGCTTGAGCCTGAGAATGAACTTAAATGAACTTAAACAAGAAGATCAAACGGACGGAATTCTATTCTGACATGTCACTCATAGTGTCTGGTCTTCCTTTCGAAGAAGGGGAAATGTGGTCCAGAGGATACAGAGATTACTACAGGAGGGGCTGGAGTGTGACCCACTACCATCAATCACAGCAGCGCAGTGGTTGGCTCCGAGACGAGGTCCGAAACCAGGGCTGATCAAGGTGGAGCTTGGCTCCACTCAGGAGAAGATTGCGGTCCTGCCCCGTAAAAGAGAACTATGGAGTAACGAGTCATACAGGAGTGTGTACATCAACTCTGCAAAATCACACACTGAACGCCTGCTTGATTTCAACCTCAAGGCCTTGTTGCAGGAAATTCCATCGGAAAAAGATTTCTTTTTTACAAGCAACGGCCGTTTGGTGAAGAAGGACGCCCGAGACCTCACCGACCTGCCCCGCGGGACTCCCGGCGGAGCTTCTGGTGGGGCTATTCCTCATCGCCCTCCAAAGTGAAGAGATCCTGCCCACCCTGTAAATATAATCTCGTCTTTTTCTTTGGCCCATTGGAATGTTAAAGGCTGGACAGATCTGAACAGTTCTCTCAGAATTCAATTGTTGCAATCTCTATCCCCTGATATTGTTTCTATAAACGAAACTCACCTGCCTGGTAATGAATGTATTGACGTTCAACTTTCCTTGACTTATTTCTGGTTCGGTAGCAATAGGGTCTTGCATGTTAGAGCCAAGAAGGCCCTTGGGAGTCAGTATTTTGATTAAAAATGTTTTGTTTAATCAATTCAAAGTGAAAGTGATCGATAAAATTATTGATGGTGTGATTGGACTAAAGCTTTGCCACTGTGAACTTGAATTCAGTTTAGTTGTGTTTTCATGTTACCTGCCACTAGAAGGTTCCTCGCGAGGATGAGACTCTGTGGCTTTTTTCAATCATTTGTTGGCGCAGATATATTCTATGGATGCAGATATAATTTTTTTTTTGTGGGGACTTAAATGCTCGTATTTTGAACCAGGCTGATTGCTTGGATGATATTGATAATGTTTTACCCCGTGTAGCTTTAGACTCGACTTAAATAATCATGGGGAATCCTTGCTCGAATTTCTGAAGGACTGTAAATGCTGCATTCTGAATGGGAGAATAAATCAGATTAATGACAATTATACATCTATCTCACCCAAAGGAAAAGCTGCTGTTGATTACATAATAACACCACATGAAAGTTTATCTTCCTGTATCAATTTCAGTGTGCTTACAACATCGAAGCTGTTAGACAATAATCCCCTGTGTGCTGATCTGATCGGGGAGAGATGTAGGCTACCGGACCACTCTCTCATTACTTAAGTTTAAAGTTGATTATGTGGAACCTGTGACTCATCGTGATTTTGTAGAATGCTCCCCAGCTAGATGCCATCCTAGGATATCGCAAGAGAATTTCCTGGCTTCTAATGCATGTCGGCTTGCACTATTAGAACTCATGAGTAACCTCGATAGCCAAGAGAAAACACAAATAAATATTGATTGTTGGTATAATTCATTCTGTGAAGTGCTCTATAATGAATTCAGAAAGAATCCATATGCTAAATTAAATGTGCTGATGCTAATAAGAGACAGGCATCTCATAGAAGAAGTCAACCTAAACCGTACTGGAATGCTGATCTTCAGCAGCTGTGGAACATCAAAGCACGGGTGGAAAGAGACTTCCTTAAATGCAATGAACCAGTGTCTAGAAGGCTCCTTCTAGAGTGGTGGTAAAGATGCCAAGGTTATTGATAGTAATACAGAACAGAGCAATAAGATGTTTTTTGGGAGTGCATCGTTTTGCACCCTTGAGATCTGAAACGCTCCGACACTGGACATTTTCAAATCAGTCCTTAAGACACACCTTTTCACCCTAGCATTCCCCCAGCAACCAGCTCAGTTTACCCATTTTTTTCTTTCTCCCCCTCCTACCCGACCTTGTAAAGCGACCTTGGGTTTTAGAAAGGCGCTACATAAAACTCAGCTATTATTATTATTATTATTATTATTACTGGACAGCTGAATTACATTCAATTTTTGAGGAGTTAGATTTGGTCTACATATACAGAAAAAACCTCTGCTGTAGTGTGAACTGTCTGTAAACTTTACAGACAGTCAAATAATATTCTCAGTTAACCAAAATAAACCGATTAATGAGGCCCGGTGGTCGACCAAAAAATTTTTCCATTTTCACCATCCCTATTAGAGCATGCCCTAAGGATCATTTTTGGCTATAGGGCCATTGCAGATTTGTCCCGTGTCAACCGTAGCAACCATGTTTCAAAATGGCTGCCACCTGCTGTGATTTTACCTGTAACTCAGGTTCTAGACCACCAAGAATACAGTGGTACTGTTTACAACATGCTAGCAACTTCCTAACTACATATTTCTGGCATTCAGTTAATTAAATAATAGTAAAAACCATCAAAACATGTATTTCGGTAGAGTATACTGTACATGTTTTCTAAGATGTTGACAAATACACCATGAAATGTGTGTGCTATGGCAATGACCAAAGTGGAACTTTACAGCAGCACAGAGACAGGATACCATTTAGCCTAAAGGCATATTTCATAAAGCCAAAGAGGAAGGAAAGTGTGACAAAGTTACGTATGATGACACAGTCCACCACAGTAGCAAAGGGCAGTGCACTGAAGTGCTGCCTTGGCACATCTGCATCTTCCACAACACCCTTTTTGTAACCACAGTGGAGGAGGTTGCAACATGCCAAGCTTGCTTCTGGTTGTGTGGTCCAGTCAACTTCCCATCCACCTGTCAGAATCCGAATCAACTTTGTTGTCACATGACACATTTTACAGGTGTAAAAAAGAGGGTTAAATTATTCATTCATTCATTCATTCACCCGCCTGTGTCCTTCCTCTTGCACCCCCAGTCACCTGGGGAGGGGAGTTCAGGGACTGCAACCACAGCCTTTCCTCAGCAGTGACCAGCTTGGTAGACTGCCCTCTTCGTACAGTATGTAGTGCAGCTTGTGTTGGGGACATCCAGTTATTATGAACTGTGTGTCAGTGATGTTGGAGAGACGGTTACATCATTTGAAATGGCCGTATCTTTTTTCGTACGTAAAGGAGGCCGCACTAGCAGCCAGGAATCACAGAAGTAGCAGTTCACCCAAAAAGGTAGAACGATTGATGGACTTAGAGACTTTGGGCCCTATCTTGTGCCACCCACTATCTGCTGCCACTCCCCACTACCCGCAAATTGTGGATTTAGGAGCTTCCGCTATCCCTAAACGGTATCTTGCGCCCACGCTACCCGCTATCCTTATGCCGACTCCGTCATTTGTGCCTGGAGGTGCGTCGTGGGCGTGTTTCATGCGCTTTCCCTAAAGTTGCTATCTTGCGCACACACTTTAGGGATAGCGGATAGCGGGTGGTCCTGACCACCCGCTATCCGCTATCCCTAAAGTTTGGGCTGTCAGGAGAGCGCGCCCAGGCGGCTTCAATGCGTGCCCCGACAGAGCCTCGCCACGCACACGGTCGGACTGATACCGGGACGCCGCCCGAATGGACTGAGTATATTACTCATATAGACTGTTTAGAGGAAAGACTGTTTTAATTGGACACTTACGCCAGCACGTTTTATTGTTTTATCATAAGCCAGCAGCTGTGCTATATTTTTATTATTATTTTTAATATTTTATTTGCCCAATCTACCTTGTCAATAAATTAGTTTACACAGTTCCCCCTCTGCCTCTTGTGTGTGTGTGGTGTGACCCGAGGATTTTACTCAATCAGTACAACCTTGTGACACGTCCACTTGGACACATGTGGCTCCATCTCCCGAATTAACTTGCCTATAATATAATATATAATATGTATATAAAGCAAACTTGCTTTAGCCTCAGTAGAAGCCCTGAGAAAATCTACCTCCCTCTCTCCATCGCGGGTTTAGGATTTAGGATTTAGGATAGCGCATCCTGCCCTTAAAGGCAATGGCACCTGGCACACTGATTGGTTTAACTGGCGTAACGCCCAAAACACGCCTATGCATAATATAGCGGATAGCGGAGGTGTTTTGCGGATAGCAGGAGGTGCACAAGATAGCAATTTTACGGGGGAACGCCTCTTCCTAAATCCTAAATCCGCAAATAGCGGGTTTAGGGAGTCTGGCGCAAGATAGGGCCCTTAGGGCTCTAGTTTCCCGGCACAGCGCAGGGTGGCGCAGTGAGGCGCACCCCGCGCAGAGCTAGTTTCGAACAGCGCAACGCGCGAGGCGAACGGTTTCCAAGTTTCGCAGACGGATCTGCGCCAAGATGGGAGTGGCGGCACAGCAGGGGGAGGTGTCGACAGATTCAGCTTGGCGCAGTGACTTCGGCTTGGCGCAGTGACAGTTTCGTGCCAAAAGGCTTCGCCGAGGTGCGCCAAAAGCTCGCCTCCTGAAACCACGTCTACTTTAGGCGCAAGGCGCAGCGTGGCTGGCGCAGTGGAAGTTTGGCTAACAGGCGGGCAGTGGCACACGTCACCACAACCTCACAGGCAGGTTTCCAGAATGTCAGGCACAGTAACAATGCAATAAATACCCACAGAAACCACTATTCAATGCTACTATCTCAGTCAGCACATAAACGTATCTCCATATCGACTGTGCCGTCACATCTGATGTCAGATCAAAGGAGATTGGCACCGTTTGGCAGCATAATGGAAACCCAACCTGATCACCTGTCAGTCAAACAATGTGTCCCATACAGTGATGTCTCTTTTCCAGTCATGGTGTCTGGAGCTGCTCCTGTTAACTACACAGTTTTTCTTCCATATATATTTAAATATTCCACTCTGGGTTTTTGTTATAGAATAGAATAGAATAGAATAAAACTTTATTAATCCCCCGGAGGGGAAATTCAAATTGTCACAGCGGCAAAAGTAACAGATACATATAAGACACCATATACAAACCGGACACACAATCACAGTAGCACTGTGCATGATAAATAAATAAATAAATGACAACAGTATGGTCACAGACCATAAATAAATAGGTAAAAGCACTACGGTGCTGGGGGCCTGTCCCTGTAATTACGTGTGTACATGTATGTTGTGTGCGTGCGTGTTCGTGTGTGTGAAGCAAGGGGGTGTTCAGGCACTGTTGTACAGTCTGATGGCTGTGGGTACAAAGGAGCGCCTGAACCGCTCCGTCCTGCACCTGGGGAGAGTGAGCCTCTGGCTGAAGGTGCTCCCCCTCAGCCACAGCTCCTCATAGAGGGGGTGGGAGGGGTTTTCCAGGATGTTGTTCATTTTGTCCCTCATCCTCCTTTCCGCCACCACCTCCACACTGTCCAGCTGCAGTCCAACCACCCGGCTGGCCTTCCTCACCAGCTTGTTGACCCTGTGCCGCTCTCCCTCCTTGATCCCTCCTCCCCAGCACACCACAGCAAAAAACAGAGTGCTGGCCACCATGGACTGATAAAACATGGCCAGCAGCCTGCTACATATATTAAAGGACCTGAGCCTCCTCAGGAAGTACATGCGACTCTGGCCCTTCCTATATACAGCGTCAGTGTTGTCCCTCCAGTCCAGCCTGCTGTTGATGTAGACCCCCAGGAACTTGTAGGAGTCCACTATCTCCACCTCCTCCCCCTGGATGGTAATAGGGGTTGGGGGCTTCCTCCTCCTCCGGAAGTCCATCACCAGCTCTTTTGTTTTGGTGATGTTGAGCTTGAGGTGGTTCTTCTCTGACCAGCGGACAAAGCTCCCCACCACCTGTCTGTACTCCTCCTCATTGTCCTCGCTGATACAGCCCACAATGGAGGAGTCGTCAGAGAACTTCTGGAGATGGCACATTCCAGAGTTGTAGCTGAAGTCCGAGGTGTACACTGTGAAGAGGAACGGTGACAGTACTGTTCCCTGGGGGGCACCGGTGCTTCCCATCACCACATCAGACCGTGCGGACTGCAGTCTGACGTACCGTGGCCTGTTGGATAGGTAGTCTGTAATCCAGGCCACCATACTGTGGTCTACCTGCATGGTGTTGAGCTTCTCTGCAAGCAGCAAGGGCTGGATGGTGTCAAACGCACTGGAGAAGTCGAAGAACATCACTCTCACTGTGCTCCCCGACCCCTCCAGGTGCGAGCCCGCCCTGTGCAGCAGGTAGATGATGGCATCGTCCACACCTACTTTGGCCTGGTACGCAAACTGCAGGGGGTCCATGGAGCTGCTCACCTGGGGCCTCAGCTGCTGCAGTACCAGTCTCTCAAAGACCTTCATAACATGTGAGGTCAGCGCCACTGGCCTGTAGTCGCTGAGAGTTCTAGGATGTTTCACCTTTGGTACTGGGATGATGCAGGAGGTCTTCCACAACTGAGGAACCCTTCTCAGTGTCAGTGAGAGGCTGAAAATGTGGTGGAACACCTCTGCAAGCTGTCCTGCACATGCCTTGAGCAGTCTGGGGTGGATGTGGTCTGGGCCCATTGCCTTGTTGGCACGCAGCCTGGATAGCTCCAGTCTCACCTGGCTCGATGTAAAAGCTGGACTGGGGGGGTGGAAGGGGGTCGCCAGGCAGTTTGGGTGGGAGGGGGCTATGCTGCTTCCTGCACTGACCCCTGCAGCAACTGTGGCAGGTTGGGGAGGAAGAAGGGGAAAGGGGAGAATAGCAGCCGAAGTGTGGGTGGGGACAGGGGGGTTGTGGATTGGGCTGTTAGAGGAGACATGCCCTGCCAATATCCCGGTGGTGTGGGCTGAGTCGAACCTGTTAAAATACTGGTTTAGCTCATTGGCAAGATCATGGTTCCCCTCCACAGCTGGACCAGATGAATTAAGTCCTGTGATCTTCTTCATCCCCTTCCACACCTCCTTGGCGTTGTTCAGCTGAAGTTTGCTCTCCAGCCTCCTTTTGTAGCTGTTTTTGGCCCTTCTCAGCTCCCTCTTCAGCTCCTTCTGGACTGCCCTCACCTCCTCCCGGTCTCCTGACATGAATGCCCTTTTTTTCCTGTTAAGGAGGGCCTTAATGTCCTTGTTAATCCAAGGCTTGTTATTAGGAAAAACACCGGATCATTTTTGTGGGAACAACACTGTCCTCACAGAACCGTATGTAGTCAGTAATACAGTTTGTTAGGCCCTCAATGTCCTCATTATGGTCCTCCTGGAACAAATACCAGTTTGTGGACTGGAAACAGTTTTGCAGGGCCTCCTCGGCTTCCCTGGACCACACCTTGACAGTCCTGGTGGTGACAGACTGCTGACATGACAGAGGTTGGTATGTTGGTATAAGGTGTATCAGGTTATGGTCTGATCTGCCCAAGGGAGGGAGGACATGGGAGCTGTATGCCCCCTTCACATTTGCATACAGGAGATCTAATGTTTTGCTCCCCCTTGTCTTACAGTCCACATACTGTGTGAAGTTTGTCAGTGTTTTTGTGATTGATACATGGTTAAAGTCCCCACTTATTGCAATGAATGCTCCAGGATGATTATCCGGTAATCACCGGACTATGACTGGTAAAATCTGCCAAAGTCCGGTAATTTTTAAAAGTCCGGTGAAATTATTCACAATTTGAATTTTATTAAAACAGTCAATTTCCACGTAATTTTATTTATAATTAAAAAAAAAAAAATAGACTGCGTGATCCCTGTCTCCGGTGTAGCCTACCAGAGGGAGAGAGAGGGTTTTTTTCTGCAGAACCGGATCAAAACAGCGCAGCGAAGTCGCCTGGGGGAGAACAAGGTCACAAGACTGATGTGCATCGCAAGTTGCGGAGAGACACTTGAGACTTTTGATTTTAATTCAGCTGATGAATTAAGTTTTTATTGCATCTATTTGATTTCAAGTTGGCAGCACGCAGCGTTATTAAAATGATATGAGCCAGTTTTTTTGTTTGCAATTTGTAGTTGCAATTGTATGCAATGTTCATGTTAAAAGAGCACAGGCTTGTGCAATATTTATTTATTTTAGACGTTACGCAGGTGAGTCAATTGACGGCACTAATTTTACTTGATACAGCCTACTTTTCAGTAAAAAGATTATGCTATAAATTGACATGCCTTGATATCATTCTTATATAGCCTGCATATAATTTTAAGCTCAGTAAATTCAAATAATGTTTGACCGGAATTTCAAACATTTGTCCGGTAAATTGAAAACCTGCCGGTCACATTGTCCTGTGCCAATTTTTTCTAACGGAATCCCTGATTCCACACATATCGAAAATGTAAAATGCATCGGTTCCTTGCCAGACTCTGGGCGTTTAGAACAGCGAATGTAAAAGCTTTCATGAACCGGATTTTGTTTTAATCTCTAGTGTGTTGTTGCATCTGTAAGTGATGGAGTCGAAAGTTGCAAAACAAACATGTAGGCTATTTATATGAATATGGCGAGGATTATCCTTTGAGGTAAAAACATTCATTAAAAATGGGGGCTTCTCAGTAAAATTTATATTTGCTCGTAAAAATCAATAACTTTAACAGACGGTGACAGAGCTGGAAAAAAAGAGATGCGAGGCAGGTAGGTAATGGAAAGACAGGGGACTGAGGAAGACGAATTTAAGGATAGATGCATGGATGGATGGGTGGTTAGATGGATGGGTGGACAGATGGATGGCAGGTAGCTCCAGCAACATTGCAGCAGCCAAGACTGGCCTCACTGAGTGTGTGATGCGGCTGCTCTCTTCATCCATGTCAAATGTGTAGACTACCACTACGCCTTCGCGCAGCGCATTTTAAAGGCGAGGACAGGGGCTCATTTGATTGGTTTAAAGTGAGTCGGCTGTGTCAAACCCACACCACGCCTTCTCTCCTCCCTTGCGCCGGTAGGAGGAACGGCGCAGTAGTTGCGCCCTTAGACTTAGACTTTCTTTATTGTCATTGCACAAAAAAACACAGCAGTGAGTTTTTTTGCAACGAAATGTCATTGCTTCGCGTCCAGATTACAACAGAGATGGAATTGTGGGGCAGTTTAAATAAATAAAATATAATCTATATAACTAGTGCGTAAAAAACAAGAGCTAAATAATAATGAGTGCAAGAAAGAATAAATAGATAAAACAAAATAAACAGTGTAAACTACAGAATAAACAGTGTAAACAGCAGAATAAACAGTGTAAACAGAAGAATAAACAGTGTAAACAGAAGAATAAACAGTGTAAACAGCAGAAACATCGTAGCAGCAGGGTGGAGAGTATTTCACAATAGGAGGTAATTGTCCTCATCCCAGGGGGTCTTCCGGTACTGGGCCACACACCCTGGGCCTGAAGAAACTGTAACTCCATAAAAATATTGCACTGAAATGTATTGTCCATATGAACAGAATAAACAGTGTAAACAGAAACATCATGGTGGTGGGGGAAGGGTCAAATAGGAGGTAATTAATTCTCCTCATCCCGGGGTACTGGGTCACACACTGGGCCTGAGTAAACTATAACTACCGATAGAGAGAGTAAAAAATATTGCAGTGAAATGTATTGTCCATATGAAAATATTGCACTAAGAAATATTTGTCCATCAGAAAGATATTCTGATATTGTCCATGGGTGTGTGTGTGTGTGTGTGTGTGTGTGTGTCTTCTCAACAACAACCCTGCGAGGCAAGCTACCCCCCACCCCAATGAACAGGCACTCAGGCTCGAAACCACTGCCATGCGGAGAGTTTATTGTTTATTATTTATTAGGATCCCCATTAGCTACAGCATGGCTGCAGCTATTCTTTCTGGGGTCTGCCAACATTTTAAAATAATACAATTCTTAAAATAACATAATAAAAGCAAACCCAAAGAGACTCAAACAGATGAAAGAAAACACCACATGCAGAAAAAAAAAAATACTATATAGCTATACACAAGTTTTTCCTTTGTTCAGACAAAAATACAAGATAAAGCTGTTCATACCTGCTTGACAGTTTCGACTGTGGCGCCAGTCTTCCTCAGAAGTGTCATCTGATTTCATATACGAAATACCGTGTAAATCATGCAGAAAAACATACATCGGGGAAACGGGAAGAGCGTTCAGCACCAGAAAGAAAGAACACAAAACAGAATGTGAAAGGGAGACAGCAGGACGGTTCACACGAACACAGAAGGAAAAAGCAGAGCAAGAAAACCTAAAATCAGCCATCACAGACCACTGCAGGAGGAACAACCACATTATGGACTGGGACAAGGGAAAGATAATAACATCTGAGGCCAACAAATTTAGACGGTGGATAAAGGAGGCCACCATCAACCGGGACGAGGGGGCATACACCCTCTCGCACACCTGGGATTCAGTGCTCCAAGAACCATCCAGGGAGAAGGGGGCGTGATCGGCCCGACAGACTCTGACAGACTGCAGTCTGGCTTCAGCTAATGAAAGACTTCAGTATCATGAGTAGTATATCGATGGAAGAAAACATAGAAATAGCGACAGAAGAAGAAGAAAAAGAACATAGAAGACATTGAAGAAGACTTCTTCGTCTGTTTTTCCGGCAGACCTGATGCCTATACGCGTGCTCCTGCTCCCCGCGGCTGAGTGTTGCATTACGTCAGAGAGTGGAATACGCCGAAACACGGGGCTATGCCAAGTAACATGTAAACGGAATATTCCAGTTGCTGCAGCGCAGTTATTGACCGGAATATAGTGTGCTGGTGAATTCCCGGGGCAGGCAGAAGGGTCTGCATCTCACAATCATAAACTCTATGTCCACTGAGCAATGACTGGAGACGATGGTAGCATTGTTACACCAGCTGTTATTAGTGTTGATGCAAACCCCCTCCGCAGGCGGCCTGTGCTGGGGGGAGACTCCGCTGCTTCGTATGCCGCTGGGTCTGACCGGCGTAGCAGACCGAGGTTGTGTAGAGCGGTCCGCGTCTCCGGGCTTACAGGATCTAAGTTGCTAATTTTACTCAAACTATTCATAACCTGCTGGTCATATACTATTCTTACACAGTTTCGCTGAACTGTTGATGCTGAAAACACTGGTCTAGATGGCGAAATTGACGGTAAAGTGGCTGTGTTGCCGGGAGCCGAAGCAGCCACAGCCGGACAGGGTGCCGCCATCTCCCAACAAAAAATGGTTGCCATGGGACAAATCTGCAATGGCCCTATAGCCTATAGCCATCCTTAGGGCATGCTCTAACAGTGTGACGAATTTCACACTTATATCGTAAAGTGCACGATTCGATCAAAATATTGCGCGTAGCCGCTGGACTATCAGTCCGCTTGTAGTTTTTGTGTGATTTTTGTCCAGAAATGGAGTCAGGATGTGCTTGAATCTTTCTAATAACCATTTTAATGTAGTCCTTTGGCCAAACTTGTATAGAAAACTGTGTTCATTTGTGTCTTTATGATGAGCACTTCAAAAGTTATGCTATTCTCTTTTTTTTTTTTCTATTTCGGTTTTGGTTAGGATATGTGTAAGAAAGGGTTCAAAATGAACCTCATGGGACATTACGTCAGCCTGGTCCCTGGCAGAATCTAAAAGTGCACCCTTCAAGGATTTAGAAAAACAGGTCCCGATAAAACACCCGCCCTATGCGCATGGACATCCCTTTCCATCTAGACTAAAACACTCACCAGTTCGCTTTTCAGTTCAGTTTTAGGTGATGACGTCAGGCACACTCACGGCGGAACACAGCGGAGGGACGGTTTTTGCTATGGGCAGTGTGGGCAACCGGCCAGGACGCAATCTACTTGGGGGCGCATAAAAAACGACCCTGATTTTAAGACGACCCCTCTTTTTCAAGACCCTTTATTTGAAAAATACTTTTTATATGGAAAAAATCTTGTTTGAATAAAACAAGATTGTTTTATTCACCAGCACCGGCCAACACCGGTCGACATCAGGTGGGCTGGCCGCGGCACCGGCCGGAACCGCGCCCACCCCGTCAGGTCTGCCGGATCTGACAGGTGAGTGGCCTGATGCCGGCCTGTGCCTCGGCCGGCTTGCCTGATGCCGACTGATGGTGCCCCGGTGCCGTGGCCGACTGGTGCCGTGGGGGTGGGTTGGAGTAGTAACATGAAAGAGCGCAAGCCGGTAATTTCTCCTAGGGCGGCAACATAGGCAGAACCACCACTGCTCGTCATGGTGAGTATAAAGCGATAGGGGAGACTGGGGTAAGATGAGCCATTTTTCATATTTAGGATCACTACATCAAGGCAATCATAGTTTTGTCGCTAACTAATATATCTGCGTATATTTCAGGATGTTGTGCATCTCTTCAAACAAACAGAATGAGTGTAAACATAACTGTTTCCATAATATAAGGTGTCCAAAAAAAGTGGTCTCGTGGCACAACTTACCCCGTGTATGGGGTAAGTTGAGCATAGGAGCGGGGTAAGTTGAGCCGTATCCCTACTCACCCCCCATCTTCCTCCCCACCTCCATCCCACCCCTCCCTCACCTTCTCCCTCCCTAAATAACAGTCACTTCTTCACATTTATGTGCATTTTTATTTATTAAACACAATTCAATAGGAACAAAAAACAGCTGTTTTATAAAAAACAACAACAACATTTTAACATGCCTTAAAGTGGGCTTTGAAAGAGAACTAGAAAAAACTAGAACACTAGTTTCTTGCTGACAGTAAGGTCAGTTATGAACATATGAACATAATAAATTTGAACAATTTGGACTGAAACTCTCATCTTCTCATCATCCTTCCTTCCTTCCTCTATCTATCCTCTCTTCAACATCTTTGTTAAACTCCTCCCTCCATCTTCCTCTCGTTACATCTATCCCCATCCCTCCCTCAATCCACCCATCTCCCACCTCCGCTTTCACTCAATATTCCACCTGTCGAGGTTGCAGGGGAACACAAATTGCTCAGACCTCCTTGCTGTGCCACCAACTCTGTGAGGTTTGGGGAGTTTTGCGATTACATCGCATCTTGGGAAGAATGCTTGATCTTTCTCTTTGAAAGTAAAGGTGGGTTTACCATAACCAGCTTTGCCTCTTTTCAAGAACTTACACTCTAGATCATTGCCTTCAATCTTCTCCAGCAAGCCTATGTAGCGATAATTTCTTGATTTGCCCTTAAAGTTTACTACCACAAAGTCGCCCACTGCAAGCTCAGTATTTTCTTCAGCACTTGTGTCAGACTCGGAACTCTCTCAATCTGTGTCGAGTGGAATCATGGTGTCACTCTCTGAGCTGCTTTCCATGATAGGCTGTTGCTTTTTTTGTCTCTTTGCACCCTGTTTCTTGAGAAGTTCTCCAGCCTTCTTTTCTTTTTCTTTCTGACTTGTTTCCAACACCAACTTCTCAGGTGTGTCAGTCAAGATTCGTGTCTTCACCTTTGTATGTTTTCTTTTAGGCTTTGTTGCTGTCACCTTTGGGAATGGCATTATTTCTGCTGGAGATATGTATCCTGGATGGCTGCAAGAGACAGCACTATCAGAAAGCGATGATGACTCAGGTCCTGTGACACTAGGTGCTGGTGCTGGTAGGTCAGCTGAGGTAGATGGCTGGTCAGATTGCTCGTCAGGGTTGGGTCTGTCTGTGACCATGGATGGTGCATAGACTTCCTGTGGGAAGATATCCCGGTTGAAAGGAAAGATACCAGTGGACCTGAATCCTGACAGGATGTTTCTTGGTGTCATTGCCGACAGGAAGGTCTCATGCACAATCTCTGGGATGGCATAAATGGAAGCAGTTTGTCCAGGGTAGGTTCGCATCCAACTGTCCATGGCCTTGTTGTAATATGTCTTGAATGGCCCATAGACAGATACATCCAAGGGCTGCATTTTATGGGATGTATGAGGTGGCAAAGTGAGCATCACGATCCCATTCTCCCTCGCTATCACCACAGACTTCAGTGAGATGTGTGCCGAATGGTTGTCAAGGATCAGTAGGAGTGGATGATCCTTGGAGCAGTTTGTTTGTTGGATAACATGCTCCAGGTACATGCAAAACACCTCCTCATTTATCCAACCAGATTTTGTTGCGGTCCCGATTGATCCAGTCGGTGCTCCTCTGATAAAGTGCTCATGGTATTTGACACGTGGGAATATGAACATGGGGGGGATTGTGTTCCCTGCAGCATTGACAGCACACACTACCGTTACAAGCTCTCCTCTTTCACCAGATGTGACTGAGCCAACTTGTTTTTTCCCCATCTGTGTCACAATTTGCTTTGGCTTCTGTACAGTTGTTACGCCTGTCTCATCCATATTATAGATCATATTCGGAGGGAACTTGTATCTGAAAAGAGTGCACAGATTTTACATTTTAGAGGACACATTAATTTCTAATTAGACTACAAAAATTATTTCTCACATCAAGCACTAAATACCTGTCCATCACTGATGCCAGCTTATCAAAGAACAGAGTGACGTGTTCATTGAAAGCAGTGGCCCTTGCCAAGGATGTGGCCTCTGGTGTCCGGCATGATAGATGTTGTCGGTTTTTGAACAACTCAAACCAATCCACTCCTGGAAAAAAGTTATCTTAACAATGACGGCAATAATATTTTTCTACTAACATATCAATTGAATTTGCTTGAATTGTCGTAGCTAGCTGTCTGGTTGGCAGTAATTCTGGGAGAGAACCTTATTTAGAGAGATCTCTATGTTCAATATCTCATACCTGCTCGTTCTTCTCTTGACCAGCTGTCTGGCACAGGGATGTTGTTTCGCTTTGCAAACTCGAAGGCAAGTTCTCTGCATTTCAGGGTAGTAAGCCCATGAAACTGGTCTGCGAGATTCTTAATATGTTTGGCAAGTTCAGACTCCATGCCATCTGAAAGAATCCTTTTAGCTTCTGCTACTCCATCATAGCCTGTCTTTTTCAAAGGTGCATTTTCTTTTTTGTCAATGTACCTCTTCAGTGTCATTCTGTCTATTTTGGCATCCTTTGCTGCTGCTCTCTCACTTCACTGGTGGCTCTTTCAAGAACATCAGTGGTGGCTCCCCTGCTTGTTTTGCGCTTATATTCACGAGGCATGATGTTCACTCTGTAATCATACAAATACAGATTTAATATTTAATATTTAAGACATATAGGCTACAGCCAAAATACACATATTAAGTGTATGGGGTAAGTTGAGCCACTGGCTCAACTTACCCCTGCTGGCTCAACTTACCCCTGGCCAAATGGCTCAACTTACCCCAAAGCTACCATTTTGACTTTTTTAGTCCCCACAGCTAAAATGGTGCACTTTTATGCTAGGTTTATGACCTCATGTTGTAGCTTATAGATACCACAACTGATATATAAAACAAATTTAAAATGATCTATTTTGGTGTTAACACAATTCGCATGAAACTTATGATAGACTGAATTTACTTTCAAGAGTAAAAAATGTTTTTTTGGAAATAAATGTCTAACCACTTTACCCATGTGGTTCTTACCTTCACAGACTCCATGAAATGATGCCTTCCTCCTAAATATTTGGTCACATGATCAGTGTTTTTTACCGTTTCCTAGCAACAGGGGGTGGCTCAACTTACCCTTTGGCTCAACTTACCCCAGTCTCCCCTATATCAACAAAAAAACTGTTAATAACTCCAAACCCAATGGCAACAAACTCTGTCACAACCGCGGCTCGGTTCCCCTACACACACACACACACACACACACACACACACACACACAGTGACAGCCTCTCTAGGCCCGTTTCCACCGCAACTTCGGGGTAATTTTACGGGGCCGGGCCGTTGTCACGTGTCTCCACTGCCGGAACTACCCCGAAGAAGAGAGTTCCTGAACTTCTACAGGGTCTAAACAAGTCCCTGCTTCAGGATAGGGACTCTGAGCGGCCCCGAAAAACTCCTGGGGGGGTTAACATTAGCTTTAGCTAACGCTGGCATCCCTAGCAACATGACCAACACTACCAAGCCAACACTAACAGGCTAGCTAACATTAGCTAACACTAACAACACGCATTTTGATGCCCCGGTCAAAATGGTCACGCAACGATTACGTCACATCCAGAGCCCAGTAACTTTACAGGAACCTCCCTCTCAGTGGAGACACGGCAGTTGAGAGAGAGGATGTTCCTGTAGTGGTTCCTGCCCCCCACATACTACCACGAACTTCAGTGGAAACTAGGGATGGACTTTTTAGCCGATATGCAATCATTGCACCGATGCAAGGGTCTACGATGTGTTGCATCGGTTGGAATGGTGTGCATCGGATAGAATCTGGGCTGAAACCATGATGCATCACTTGTCAAAGCTTTGCATCGGTAAAATCCGATTCATTATTAATATAAATATTTTTTTAAATGATTATTTTCAGTCAGTTCACTTCCATAATTATCTCAGCAGTTCTCACAAGTGGACTATTTGTTGCATAACGACAAACACACTCTGATTCATCTGTTCACCACTCGGCGTCACTTCTCACTGAATATCAACCTCCGGGCAACAGGCAGACTGCTGCAGGCAACAAGAAACACGTGCTGACTCGACTCCGCCAAGCGCTGGACATGGCAGACGCACAAGTTCATAGTTTGCCTAGCCATACATACAAGTCGCATGTTTGGCGTCACTTTGGATATTTTAAGAGGGATGGAAACCTTGACAAGTCCCAAGCCATTTGTAAGATATGCCGTCTTGTTATCAAGCACACAGGCAGCACGACCAACCTGAATACTCACCTGAGGCGACGACATGGACTACGTTTACATGCACACCATATTCCAGTTCGGGTCAATATTCCGGCTAAGGTAACTGCACTGCAGCAACTGGAATATTCCGTTTACGTGTTACTTGGCATGTTCGCGTGTTTCGGCGTATTCCACTCTCTAACGTAATGCGACACTCAGTCGCGGGGGGCAGCAGCACACCTATAGGCGTCTGGCCTGCCGGAAAACAAATAGCGACAGAAGAAAAAGAAGAAGACTACTACTTCTTCTTCTGACGCTATCCCTGCATTCCAAATCGCATACTTATACTTTTTACTTTTAGTATGTACTGCAGCTGCCCTTAAAAAGTATGTAGTTTAGTATGTATTGGGACATACTAATTCTTTTTTTTCCCTACTAAATAGTATGGTAGTATGGGTATTGGAATGCAGGGTATTTGTTTTCCTCCCATCTTCTTCTTCTTCTTCTTCTTCTTCTTCTGCTTCTTCGTCTTCTGCTTCTTCGTCTTCTTCTTCTTTGGCGTTTAACGGCAGCTGGCATCCAATTTGTTGCATTGCTGCCATCTTCAGTATTATTTGAGCATTACATTGATGATGAATTTACACAGATTTGCATTGTTATTAGATTGTATTGAATCGTGATTGCATCGTGACTGCATCGCGGTGGGAAGATAAATCGTATCGTATTGAATCGGAATATGCTTCATGTGAATCGTTAGTGTATTGTACCGTAGCCTAAATATCGAGACGCATATCGTATCGTCCCGGGGATGAAGATTTCCATCCCTAGTGGAAACGGGCCTTCTCTCTCTCACTCAGGTGTGACAGCTCACATCTCGTCTCTCTTCAGTAGCAGTCAGGTGTTTTCCAGCTCGCTCTTCCCTCGCTCTGTAATCACTGACAGCCAGTAGAGTTTCTGCTAAACTTGGTTGGTAACAGACGCAGTGCTTTTGAGCAGAGTTAGGGTCAGGGGTTAGGGCTTCTCTCATGTCTCTCCCTGCCGACACGCCACTTTTTTTTTTTCTTCTTTTTACCATCTGCTCCCTCTTACCGGCTGGTTTTTGATATAAAGTCAGTTGGAAAACTTTGCTCGTACCGGACGCGGTGCAGAGTCAGTCTTAACACACACACCACTTACACACACACACATGAGCTGAACACACAAAGTTATTATTTTGATTTTATTTTGGCTGCATGCACTGTGAGTCTGACACTTTCTCACTGTAGTTCATAAAAATAAATATAGTAGGTGTATAAATATTACAAATTAAGCTTAATTACAGGCCCCGCCCACTCTGAGTATGGATATGGATATAGATAATGTAGATGGTTGAACAGATACAGATACAGATAGTGGTATACTCGCTCATCCTTAATATCAACCAACCCAGCAGAAGACTGCAGTCCTCTGTCCTCCTCTGTAAAAAAATAGCCTGTAAGTGAAGACAGCATGTTTAACACTGGGAATCATTCACTGGAATCATACATGTTAATATAATGATAACTTCCATTTTGCCAAAAAAATTATTCTTTAAAGTCTAATTCCTTCAAAGTCTAATCTAATCTAAGCTGATATGATCTGAAGACTTTTTTTTTGTTAAACAGACACAAAGACAGAGAGCTGCAGTGTGTGACGAATTACAAACCCCACAGAGAAGACGTCCAGCATCTGAGAATCCTGCTTCATGGTCCAGTTGGAGCTGGAAAATCCAGTTTCATCAACTCTGTCGAAAGTGTCCTACGACGCAGTATCACACGCAGAGCTTTGGCCGAGACAAATACCAGTGAAAGTTTCACTAAGGAAGTATGAATGCCTTTTATTGTACAAATAAATTAAGCAACAGCCACATCTCTAAAGTGGAAACCAAGTATGGCTACAGTGCATCACCGCAACTACAGCAGAACCTCGATTATCCAAACCCCTCAGGACTTAAGGTGTTTTCAATAGCTGAAACCTCAGATAATTGAAATATGCACAAAAATGCACCAGACCATTTAGAGGAGAAACATCTATGTCATTAAATAGACTATCAATGTGTTTGCAAAAAAGTCTGTGCTACAAATAAACTTTAAAACACAGGACAAACATTTAGGCCTAATAGTAAGATTACAGCTGTTTATGAGCTCTTTGTGATGATAAGACGTCAGCTGCAACACTGCACACACACACACACACACACACACACACACACACAACAAAATAACCAATGAATACCTGAACGATTTGCTGGAGGACAAAACTTTAACAGCACAATCAGATCAGCAGGATGCTGTGCTGAAGGCTACAGCAGAGTAGGGCACAGCTTGGAGTGGGAAGGAGAAAAAAACAAAAATGGAAATGGTCATTGTGGTTGACCAGTCACTCTGTGACACTGGGGGTTAGATAATCAAGGAGCTACTGTAGTTGCAGTATTACAGCAGAGGACATTTTGAAAATTAAAAAAAAAATTATACATCAAAGCCCACCACACCATAGCATTATCATAACATCAGCACTGTCACTCCTGTGTTTTATAGTACAAAACCTACAAAATCCAAAAAGAACAGCCTGGAGACTTTTACCCTTATGTCTTCAATGACACTATGGGTCTTGAGATGAAGGAGGACAGAGGAGTCCAACCAGAGGACATCAAACTGGCCTTGAAGGGACATGTGAAAGATGGTTACACGGTAAAATTAACACATTGCAGCTTTGGAATGAAAGCCTCTTTGCTGACAAAAATATTTCATGAAAATTCTGTTTAAATTGTTACTGAAATGGATTTTGTCTTACTTTGTAGTTCAATCCTGCATCTAAACTGCCAGATAACAGTGAGAATTACAACGCAGAACCAACTCTAAATGACAAAGTTCAGGTTCTGGTGTGTGTTGTAGCTGCTGACAAAATACCTCTACTGAAAGAAGATGATGTGAAGAAGATAAGGCAAATAAGAAGGATGGCCAGTGACCTGGGTAAGAGCAAACATCAGGATGTTCATTAGTTTGTGTGTAAAGCTGTGGTGCCACATTGAGATTAGTCAGTGTTACCTTGAAAACTGTTTTCTTAAAGGACTGAACAGTTTCCTATTGTGTATCTGCAGGAATTCCCCAGCTGGCCGTCATCACCAGAATTGATTTAGCCTGCCCACTGATCAAGAAAGATCTGAAGAACGTCTATAAGAGCAAGTACCTGAAGCAAATGGTGAGTTTCTACTAGTAATTTTATGATAGATGGTATAGAGATTTTATAATCTTATTCTCTGCTCAAAAAATTAAGGGAACACTTACATCACATATCAGATCTTGATGAACAAATTATTCAAGTTAAAAAGTCTTTACTTATGCACATTGTATAATTTGTTGAGAACAAAACAATGTAACAACAGTCAATGGAAACCAAAATTATCAACTGATCGAGGACTGGATTCAAAATCACACCAAACATCAGTCAGCACCTGCTCAGTCTGTGGTGGTGCTTGGTGGCATCGGATGCACCAGGGCATAATGTCCCATAGGTGCTCAATGTGAGGGCCAGTCAGCGGCATCAATGCCTTCGTCATCCAGGAATTGCCTACACACTCTGGCCACATGAGGTCGCACATTGTCCTGCACCAGGAGGAACCCAGGGCCCACTGCCCAAGCATAAGGTCTAACAATCAGTCTGAGGATTTCATCCCAGTACCTTCCAGCAGTCAGGGTACCACTATGATGTGGAGGCCTGTGTGACCCTCAAACAACATGCCTCCCCAGGCTGTTTCTGACAGTTTGGTCAGAAACATGCTCACCAGTAGCCCTGGTCATTTTGCAGGGCTCTGGCAGTGCTCTTCCTGTTCCTCCTCACACAGAGGAGCAGATACTGGTCCTGTTGCTGGGCTGATGGCCTCCTACGGCCCCGTCCAGCTCTCCTCATGTAGCAGCTGGTCTCCTGGTATCTCCTTCATGCTCTTGAGACTGTGCAAACCTTCTTGCAACCGCAACTGGGGCTGTGCCATCTTGGAGGAGCTGGACTACCTGTGCAACCTGACTGGGCTTCAGGTAACCTGACTGGGCTTCAGGTAACCTGACTGCCTGCAGGTAACCTGACTGGGCTGCAGGTCACCTGACTGGGCTGCAGGTACCCTCACTGGGCTGCAGGTACCCTGACTGGGCTGCAGGTCACCTGACTGGGCTGCAGGTCACCTGACTGGGCTGCAGGTCACCTGACTGGGCTGCAGGTGCCGCCTGATGCTACAAGTAGTTACGAGGACACAAGCAGAACACAAAACTTCAGAAGAATCAGTCAGGAAGGACAAGGAGAGAGCAAAAGTCTGTGGCCACCACATGTAAAACCATTTCCTTTGTGGGGTTGTCCTGCTGTTGCTTCTCCATTGCACCTGTTGTCACTTTAATCTCTTTAATGATGTCTGCTGTTCTCCAGAGCAAAAGATACTGATAACAGTACTTCAACAGTACAATCCACACCTTGAATGGGCCAGTCATTCAAAAAGGCCAATTTTATAAATATTTAGGTATTTTGATGATCGATGATGAATTCACCTTTAAACCAGATATTGAAGCATGACTAAAAAAAATTAGAATAAAGCTTTTTTGAAGTTTTATACAGGAACAAGTCGTGTTTCTCTTTGTCTTGTAGATGAAAATTGTGGAAGCGATTTTTCTGTCGGTGATACAGTGATGTGACATGGAGACATGCAGCAACATCCACTCTTACACGCCTGAATGCTAAATCCTAAATCAACTTTTCAGCTCTTAAAAGTGTGTTGGTCTTCTCTTCACATTAGAAAAGACCAGAATTTATTTGTATTTATTTATGAAGGGCTTCTCCAAAAATTGCCCTTATATTTGCCAGCACTGATTGGCTGGACAGTTGGAGGCTGATTGGTGCTGCAGGCTCCCAGAATTAACACATATCTGGGAAAGACCGCTTTTAGATTTTTTGCACCACGCATCTGGAAAGAACTGCAGTGAAACTTTGAGACTCTGGTTCCAGCAGGTTCATGCAGAAATCTACTCAAAACTGTTAAACTAATACGCTACAACTTTTTTGACAAATGTTTTGATTGTTTGACTAATTTTTAAATAACTTATTATTAGTTATTTGTTGGTTTATCATTTTTTGTCTTTAGTATTGTTATTATTATCTTTTTTTATTCCTACTGTATTAGTTTTATGGCATTATTGTAATTATCACAATAAATGTCGATATTTAAATATTGCATAAATATTTTTATGCAATGTACTCAGGTGTCCCTTGAAAATAGGATCTTGATCTCAGTGGGACTTATTTTATTAAATAAATGTTTTTATTATTACTATTATTATCTGAGTAAAAACAAATTTTGAAGTCAGCTGTTCCTTTTGTTACTTCCAACTTAGATGGAGAAATTCAGTGCTTTGGTGGGAATTCCAATGAACTGCATCTTTCCTGTGAAGAACTACCATGAAGAAATCAACATAAACAATGATGTTGATTCTCTGATTCTGAGCGTCCTGAGACACATCATCGACTCTGGAGAAGACTTCATCAATCACATGGAAACCTAAGTCACTTTCATTTGGCTTTCAGAGATGTTCATGGCATTATAGAAACAACATAATCCTGCTGACATTAATGAATGGATATCCTAAAAAAATGAACTTAAAAATATTTTTGTAACAAGATTCTACATGTTGAAGTTAAGATCATTTTTCGCTCTTCTGCATTTTTACTCACTGTAGTGACTGTAGTGCCTTCGTCATGTGTTTCATGAGATTCTTAGCCAGGGTGCAAAACGTAGCCAGGGTGCAAAACTCACATTTTGGCTTATCTTGCAATAACAGATAAACTCAGAAAAGCTACCAGCCAGAAATATTTGTTACCAATCATCAAACCGCATTATGTCTTATTTACAGGCTGTGCTTTGAGCTTCATGTTTTATTCAGGATGTCAGTGCTTCTCTTCTACCAAGAACACTGATCTCTGACACTTTTCTCTTCAGCTTCATGTTTTCTTGTTGGAGGCTTAACGCTGGAAATATGTCACCATATCTCTAATAACATGTAAAACAGACGTTTCTTAAAGCAAAATCACAGACGTGTAGAAAGCGTCAGATAGTAGTAAGCAGCTTTGAGTTGATTGGCTGACGATAGGTACGGTGGACAGTGAGGGTCACATCAGAACAAGAGAGGCACAAGGATTAAGAAAAAATAACTTTTTGTTGAAAAGGAACACCTGTGTGTATTTGTGTGTGTGTGTGTGTGTGTGTGTCTCTGTGAACAAAAATTAAATATGAATACATCAGTCAAAAGCTAGAAAAACATTTTCTGTCATATCTGAGGAGAAACATGTTCTGATCTGACTGGATAACATAACTGGATAACAAAGCCCATAATGCCTCCATATCGAGGGCTGCAACAACAGCCCTTTACTTGGTTCTGTTTTATTCACTCTAAAATTCAAACGCTTATATTTGCCATAAACAATTTTTTTAAAAGGTGCAACAATTTGTGTGCTCAGTACTCCTGGCGGGCTGAGGGGGACACACAGCCGGGACGCAGCAGGGAGTTATTTTTGAACAGGGGCATCAGACATCAGAAGGGGGGGAGAGAGGGCTGCACGTCAACAAGGTGACACCCAAAATCCAAACCTCCAAAAGTGTAAAAAGGTAGCACAAACTGTCAAGTGAAGGAGGACAAAATCCTCATATTTCACCCGTTCACTGGCATCTTATTTGACAAATACTCACGTTTCAGCACAGATCCTTCAGCCCAGCATTTGAGGTTAATATGCGTAGAGAGGCGTTATATATGTATTATATATGTATTGTATGCATGCATTATATATACAAGTTCAGAGAGTGTGCACAGCTGTGGCGGCACGCTGTCGCGCACAGACAACATCACATCCACAGCCTATGAACCTACTCAAATCTACAGGTGAAACAACAACACTGAAACAATAAAGGCTGTTGAGACCAAATCATCTCTGTGAATGGTTCATGTTACTCTCTTAAAGAACGCACATGGAGTCTCTGTAAGCCTTGTTGTGTATTGTTACTGGTGTCATTATCATTATTATTATTTTAGTGTTGTCTTTTTGCATGGCACGGTTTTGTTAGCTTTTGTTCTGTTTTGATTTTTTGTCTTTTGGCTGTTACTGTTGTGTGTGTTACTGTGGAGGATTGTGTATTTGTTACATGTTGCCACCACCTATTCATTCCATTTACACTTTACAAAAATAAAAATTGAAAAAAGAAAAAAGGAAATGGAAAGGAGAAAAAGAAAAAGAAAAAGAAAAGAAAAAGATGAAAAAAGGAGAAAACCAGAAAAGTTTTATACATAAAAAGAAAGAAAAAAGCAGAAAGAAAAAGAAAAGAAAAACATGAAAAACATCCCCACTGGGGGGTGGTGGTTGGGTCGAAAAGTCAATTTTTTTTTTTTTTTTTTAAATGCTGTTGACAAGGAGAAAATGATTAAGTCATTTAACAACTCAAAACAACTCAAACACAAAGAGAGAACACCAACGTGATGTGAACCATCACCAACAGGGACCAGTCGACCGGTGGCAGAAGCCAATCTGATAATTATCCCTCGTCTGTGAGCCACAAATCAAACACACCTCGTGACGATGAGAATCTTCTAACCAACCATGGAGCAACTTCTTGGGACCTGCCCCGCCCACACCGCCATGGAGGAAGACAAAGAGGCGGGGCAAACAACGGAGGGGGTCCGTCCAGGAAATCCCCACAACAAAGTTCCCCTTAAGGCTCATTTCTTCTCCTTTACACATAAAAAAGATACGGCCATTTCAAACGATGTAACTGCCTCTCAAACATCACTGACACACAGTTCAGAGTACCTGGATGCAAATATTTCAATTACAAAAAATGTATTTGATTTAAAAATGTATTGTTTCTCTGCCAAGCAGCCACTCCTCTTGACGTTCAGTCTGTAGTTGTGTTGACTGGTTTGGAGCTGGGGGGCTGGACACACACAGTTTTGTTCCACCTTGTTTTCTCGTGTTTTAATTGGGGAGGGAAGTTTCTGTCGTTTGATTTTGTTCGGTGACAGTGATCACTTGGCAGTGTGATGTTTGTTATGCTGGCCCTGGTTCACCCTGAAGATACATCAAACTAGATCTTCATTATTTTTACGTTGTAAATGAATTCCCTTTCTTTACACTGAGTTTGTTTGTCTTTGTGGCTGGTTGTTAGTTGGGAAAGATCAGACTTTTTTCCTGTAGTGTCTTGGACACCCCAAGGTGGAGCTTGACACTTGTCATTTACTGCACATACACAACAAACAGCTGAAGTTATTGCATCTGGTTTTTGCAGAGCGTTGTGACTGGTGTGCTGTTTCATTTTTTTGTCTGCCGGGGGAAAGCAAAACAGCTGGTGATAAAAACAGATTGGACAAACAGATTCAAAGAGCCGGTCTGATGACTGGTTTTACCCCAGAACCTTCAGAAATCATCCTGGAACAGAGAAGCTGTTGAAGTTGCAGACTGTTCTTCAGCACAGGGACCCACTCTGTGGTTTCTTTAATAAAAGATAGTTTAATATCTACTGGTTGTAGAGGTCACCAAGGTTTTTGTTTTGAGTATCTTACTATTTTCTTTGATGTTGCACCACAGTTAATCAACACTGATTTGGTGGGCGAATATGTTAACATGTGTCTATGACTAGTAATCAGAGAACGTTATGCTATGCCACCTGGAATGTGAATGGTATAGGGTGTCCATCTAAAAGGAGGAAGATTTTGAGGCATTTAAGAACCAAAAAACAGGATATACTGTATTATTCCTACAGGAAACACATTGCTCACCTCAGGAATCAGTTAAACTATGCAGAGAGTTGGTAGGGCATGTATTCTTTAGCGCTGGGTCTTCTAAAAGTAAGGGGGTCGCTATACTAATAAACAAAGGTTTGCAATTCAGTCTGAGGAAGAAGATTAAGGATGAGGATGAGACCCTGATACTCGCCAATATACAGTATACCACCCTAGTTTTTTTTTTTTTTTTTGCAGACATGGAAAGTAAATTGTATAGTATTGGACATTATCCAATAGTACTAGGAGGAGATTTCAATAATGTTTTAGATAAAACCCTTGATTGCAGCAAGGCAAGGGGTGGTAAAGTGCCTGACTCAGTTTTAATTAGAGAATATGCAATTCAATGGGCCTTACAGACATATGGAGGCTTAACCATCCAGTAGATAGAGACTACACATTCTATTCAGCAGTGCATAAAGTCTATTCTAGAATAGACCTATTCCTTATTTCAAGATCCTTATTACCCTCCACACTGGCCTGTAATATTGATAGCATTTTTTTTAACTGACCATGCTATTGTTAGATTAGATATGACTCCATATCGAGAGATGGTAACGAGTGTGGCGCCACAACTCATCGCTACTATGGGATACTCGTTTTAAGATAAGATATTCCTTTATTAGTCCCACAGTGGGGAAATTTCCAGCATTACAGCAGCAAAGTGGATAGCAAAAATATGAAGCATAATTTACAGTAAAAACAGACAATAAATAGCAACAAGCAATATAAACACTATAAACAAGGAATGTAGAAAAATAGAAATATGAACAATTTAAACAACGGAAGAAAATAGAAATATGAACAATGTAAACAATGAAATAACACAGTAAAGTGAACACAGTGGATGTGCATTGTAGTGCAGTCATCAGTGCAGTTTAGGAAAGTGTGTGGTCTACTGGGAGCACTGCATGTTGTAGAAGCTTGTTTTAGGAAGGAGCTTAGGACACAGATCAAGCTATACATGGAGACCAATGTTCCTACTGCTCCATCAGCCATAGTGGCGTGGGAGGCCATGAAGGCATTTCTCAGGGAATTCATTATTCAGTCTGCCTATCATAAAAAAAAAGAATTCTGCTGCTAGGCTTATAGACTTAGAAAAGGGAATTAAGAATGTAGAAGATGAGCTAAGAAAGAAAGTATATGAGGGGCTTTATAAAAAAAAAAAAAAAAAAAAAAAAAAAAAAAAAAAAGACTCACCTTAAGTATGAATATAATACTATAGTATCCCAAAAAACTGAGTTTCTTCTGTTTAGAGCTAGGCAGACTATTTTTGAATCAAGAGATAAGGTGGGAAGATTCTTGGCTAGATACATTAAGCAGAAAGAGTCAGAATCTTTTATAGCGGCGGTGAGACAGCCTGATGGGACATTGGTAACTGAACCTAGTAAGATAAATGACACATTCAAAGATTTTTACATAGATCTACACTACTCACAAAAAGTTAGGGAGATTTGGCTTTTGGGTGAAATTTATGTAAAATATAAAAAGTTCACGCTACAGTGATATTATATCATGAAAGTAGGGCATTTAAGTAGAAGCATGCACTGGTGATTTCCTCATCTCAAACAATTTCTTGAAACAAAAGCCAACAACAGTGGTGGGTATGTAACAATCAGCCTTATAATTAAAAGCCTAGTTACCACAAATCTTAAGGATCCTACGGTAAATTGGTTATCTGTTAGTATCAGGTTAAGAAAACTAAATCAGAGGTGCACTTTCAAACTTAAGAATCAAAGATGGCGCTGTCAAAAAAACAATGTTATTTAACACAGGAGATCACCATGCACTTAATTACTTTCTCATTGTCTCTGGCAGAGTCCATATGTCAATAAAAAACTGAAATAATTGGATCCAACTCAAAACTCCTTCCAATTAGGCAAAAATACCCTTCAAAATGCAAAAATATAACTGAAAACAGCAATGCATTGCAAAAAAAGACAAAAAAGGCCACAATCTCACCAGCAGATATTTCCAGGGAGTGGAGGAAAGGATGAAGTCCCAATAGTTACTGTAAAACACAGCGTTCACTCTTGCTTGGAGGTTTTCAGCACGGGGAACCTATCCCTCAGACCTGACTCTTTCCTCTGCTAAAGAGTAATTTTCTTAATTTAACACAATATAAATTAAATGTCCTCCTATTGTTCCCTGGTCTCTCCTCTCTGCTCCCTCTTTTCCTTTGTTCTCCTCTTTTTCTCTTCCCCGCCCCAAACATTCCTTCCATTTCAAAACTCCCAAACTCCCTCCAACCACACCCACACAGGAACAACACCAATCACCACTGACATGACCATAAATGAATCCTAAGTTCTACTCCAGTGGGCCAGGCTTACACAAGATATGAACACTAGGTAGATCTAGGGCCTCAACATTTTAATCTACCCCTTTATCTCCTAATCTTGTGCTGGTGGTGATGCCACATATACCAGATACTCGTTTCAGCTGAGTATCCGGCTCAACCCTAGCAACCAAACAATAAACTGAGTATTTCTTGTAAATCACGTGGCTTATCACCGCAGTGTGAGAGGGCAAAGTTACACGATCAAAACGTTACTGTTTCCACCACACCCTGCACTCTCTCCAGGCTCGACAGCAGCACAGGTGTGTTTTTTTCTCAGTTTCTTCTCCTCAGGTTTTATAGTAAAACACAGACAGACGTACTGTTGTTTCTATTGTTAGAATTCAGTGTTTTGTCTTCATATTAATGCAGTGATTAATACCTTCAGTCACTGAGGAAATGGGATCATTTCAAACATGAAGAGACACCTGGACACAGCAGATCATTTCTTTAAGCTGCTTCTTTGATTTTCATTTTCAGTGTCGGTGGTGATTTGAAGACTGGTCTGACTTTCCAACTTCACTGTAAGACAAACTTTTTTTTTGTTAGACTTTAATTCATTTGAATTAATGACTTTTATTAACTTAGCTTTAGTTTATTTGAATTTCTGAATATTTTAACACCTATTTCTCACAGAATGAAACCAAAACTGCAGATGCTTTTATTTTATTTATAAATTGTTATTATAATGTTGGATTTAACTAATCCCTAAAGAAACATTTTCATGTTGTACCATATATATATTCACTTTTACCAATGACAAAGCCATGATCCATTAAACTCATTTTGAGCTTAAAGTGTAATACAACGTGAAATATTCAACTTTTTCAGTCAAGTTATTAAGTCTCAGAGTTATGTTTACAGTTTGATTTTAGGCAATGAATACATTGTTCATTCAACTATAAGATCTAAGTTGATCTAATGTGTTATTTTCTAGCAATGGGAGATTCATTTTCCACACCTGGTAAGACACAACATTTTAATAATAGTCAGTGTTGATGAAGTGATCCCTCACAAAGAATAACAAGTGCCCGCATGATGTCTCTGTGAAACACTGCTGACGTCTTAACCAACATGTGCAATTTGCTTTTCAGAATGGAGGGAAATACCATGGAGGTAAGAACAGAACTGCTGTCTGTGTGGTGCCATGGGTGCTCTTAATGTTGTTTTCTCTTCAAAAACACAGAAATTGTGCAACATGATTTGTATATCTTTGCATCAGCGATCATGGCCTAAAATGTTATGATTTCAGTTTGTTTGTTCATCTGTCCATATGTATGTCCCATTCTAATGAACACAACATCTCAGGAATGCCTTGTGGGAATATTTGCATGGACTGATTAAGATTTGCTGAAATGTCAAATAGGATAAAATGATGAAGTCATGACATTTTATATCCAAAAGGGCGAATGTCACTTTCACTGTGACATCAAAAACACTATTTCACACCATGACTCAGCATTTTGGCTTGACTTCCTCTCCCTGATGGCAGCAGGACAGGGGGCCTCCTGCTCCTCACTGGTTTTTCTGATATTGAGCTTCAGGTGTTTATCATTGCACCATGTAACCAAACTATCAGTCCTTTGGGGCTGTAGCCAACCACAGACAATCTAGGTCGACTGTAATTTGACTTCCTCCAGATCAGTAGAAAAAAACAAAACAACAATGTCTGCATGCCATAACGTGCACCGTGACTAATTTAGTTCATCTAGAGCACGATGCACCGGGTGCACGTTAGCTTACCTGGTGGCTTAAATAAATTGTAAATAAACATAAAAAAACACATTGTAGCATAATGACTCATTTTTAACCTAATTATTTCATACTGACATGATGGTCAATATTTACCCCTGGCTTGCAGTGATACTCGCTCTTACTCCATCAGGTCCCTTCTGGCCCCTGAAAATGACCCTTCTGCTTATTAAAGTAACATCAGTGACTGTCTGACCAGTTTGGGTCAGACAAGAGCATATCAACCAACCGAGCAGAAGACTACAGTCCTCTGTCCTGCTCTGGAAAAACAGCCTCTAAGTGAAGACAGCATGTTTAACACTGGAAATCATTCACTGGAATCATACATGTCAATATAATGATAACTTCCATCTTGGCAAAAAATTATTCTTCAAAGTCTAATTCCTTCAAAGTCTAATCTAATCTAAGATGATATGATCTGAAGTCTTTTCTTTGTTGAACAGACACAAAGACAGAGAGCTGCAGGACATGAAGAAGTACAAACCCCACAGAGACGACGTCCAGCATCTGAGAATCCTGCTTCATGGTCCAGTTGGAGCTGGAAAATCCAGCTTCATCAACTCTGTCGACAACGCCCTACGAAGCAGAATCACAGGCAGACCTTTGGCCGAGGCAAATACCAGTGAAAGTTTCACTAAGGAAGTATGAATGCCTTTTATTGTCCAGATAAACTAAGCAACAGCCACATCTCTAAAGTGGAAACCAAGTATAGCTACAGTGCATCACCGCAACTGCAGCAGAACCTCAATTATCCAAACCCCTCAGGATTTAAGGTGTCATTAAGGTGTCTGTGGCCTCAAATAATTGAAATATGCACAAAATGCACCAGACCATTTGGAGAAAAAACATCTATTTCATTAAATAGACTATCAACATGTTTGCAAAAACATCTGTGCTACAAATAAACTTTTAAACAGAGGACGAACATTTAGGCCTAATAGAAAGATTACAGTTCTTTATTAGCTCTTTTTGACTGCACAAACACACACACACATGCACACACACACACCAAAATCTCCAATGAATACCTGAACGATTTGCTGGAGGACAAAACTGTAACAAGACAATCAGATCAGCAGGATGCTGTGCTGAAGGCTACAGCAGAGTAGGGCACAGCTTGGAGTGGGAAGGAGAAAAAAACAAAAATGGAAATGGTCATTGTGGTTAACCAGTCACTCTGTAACACTGGGGGTTAGATAATCAAGGAGCTACTGTAATTGCAGTATTACAGCAGGGGACATTTTGAAAATTAAAAATAAGTCTAAGCCCACCAGATGATAGCATTATCATAACATCAGCACTGTCATCTCTGTGTTTTATAGTATAAAACCTACAAAATCCAAAAAGGACAGCTCGGAGACTTTTACCCTTTTGTCTTCAATGACACTATGGGTCTTGAGATGGACGAGGATGGAGGAGTCCATCCAGAGGACATCCAACTGGCCTTGAAGGGACATGTGACAGACGGTTACACGGTAAAATTAACTCATCAGAGCTTTGGAATGAAAGCCTCTTTGCTGACAAAAATATTTAATGAAAATTCTGTTTACATCATTACTTAAATGGATTTTACCTTATTTCTTAGTTCAGTCCTGGATCTAAACTGTCAGATGACAATAAGTATTACAACGCAGAACCAACTCTAAATGACAAAGTTCATGTTCTGGTGTGTGTTGCATCTGCTGACAAAATACCTCTACTGAAAGAAGATGATGTGAAGAAGATAAGGCAAATAAGAAGGATGGCCTGTGACCTGGGTAAGAGCAAACATCAGGATGTTCATTAGTTTGTGTGTAAAGCTGTGGTGCCACATTGAGATTAGTCAGTGTTACCTTGAAAACTGTATTCTTAAAGAACTGAACAGTTTCCTGTTGTGTATCTGCAGGAATTCCCCAGCTGGCCGTCATCACCAAAATTGATTTAGCCTGCCCACAGATCCAGAAAGATCTGAAGAACGTCTATAAGAGCAAAAAGCTGAAGGAGACAGTGAGTTTCTACTAGTTATTTTTTGATAGATGGTATAGAGATTTTATAATCTTATACACTGCTCAAAAAATTAACACACACACTTGATGAAGGAATTATTCAAGTTAAAAAGTCTTTACTTATGTACACTGTATAATTTGTTGAGAACAAAATGATGTAACAACAGTCAATGGAAACCAAAATTATCAGAAAAAATATAAAAGAAAAAAATGGAAATCACAGGCTGATCCAACTTGCGTGAATTTAAATTTAAATTTCGTATTTAGGTAAGGGAAAGTCAGGGCCAGTCAATGGCATCAATGCCTTCATCATCCAGGAACTGCCTACACACTCATGAAGTCGGGCATTGTCCTGCACCAGGAGGAACCCAGGGCCCACTGCACCAGCATAAGGTCTAACAATCACTCTGAGGATTTCATCTCCAGACTCTTTCACACCTGTCACATGTGCTCAGTGTGAACCTGCTCTCATCTGTGAAGAGGACGGGGCGCCAGTGGCGGACCTGCCAATTCTGGTGTTCTCTGGTGGTTCCAGTCGAGCTGCATGGAGCTGGGCTGTGAGCACAGGTCCCACTAGAGGACATTGGGCCCTCATGCCACCCTCATGTAGGCTGTTTCTGACAGTTTGGTCAAAAACATGCACACCAGTAGCCCTGGTCATTTTGCAGCGCTCTGGCAGTGCTCCTCCTGTTCCTCCTCACACAGAGGAGCAGATACTGGTCCTGTTGCTGGGCTGATGGCCTCCTACGGCCCCGTCCAGCTCTCCTCATGTAGCAGCCGGTCTCCTGGTATCTCCCTCATGCTCTTGAGACTGTGCAAACCGTCTTGCTACCGCACATGTGGGTGTGCCATCTTGGAGGAGCTGGACTACCTGTGCAACCTGACTGGGCTGCAGGTCACCTGACTGGGCTGCAGGTCACCTGACTGGGCTGCAGGTGCCACCTGATGCTACAAGTAGTGATGAGGACACAAGCAGCAGAACACAAAACTTTAGAAGAATCAGTCAGGAAGGACAAGGAGAGAGCAAAAGTATGCGGCCACCACATGTAAAACCATTTCCTTTTTGGGGTTGTCTTGCTGTTGCTTCTCCATTGCACCTGCTGTCACTTTAATCTCTAATGATGTATGACGGGATAACACCGGACGTCATTAAACTTGGGAAACCTTCACTATTGCCAAATCTACATGACCTCCTCTGCCTCTGCTGGAATGATGGAGCCGTCCCTCAGGACTTGTGTGATGTCAAGATTGTCACGCTGCACTGTAAGAACAAGGGTGACCACAGTGACTGCAACAATTACCGTGGCATATCCCTTCTCAGTATTGTAGGGAAGGTATTTGCCCACGTTGCCCTTGCCAGACTCCACCTCCTGGCAGAGCATGTTTACCCTGAGTCACAATGCGGCTTTAGGGCAGCAAGATCTACAGTTGGCATGATCTTCACACTTTGGCAGCTGCAGGAGAAATGTCGGGAACAGAGCCTTTGACCTTGTCGGCAGAGATGGTCTCTTTAAGATATTTGCAAAGATCGGCTGCCCCCCAAAGCTCCTTGCCATCATAAAATAATTCCACGATAACACACAGGGCTCAGTCAGCTGTGAAGGTGAAACATCAGAGGCCTTCCTGATCCGCAGCGTTGTGAGGCAGGGCTGTGTTCTTGCCCCAACCCTCTTTGGAATCTTCTTCTCTCTCCTGTTGTTGGCTGCTTTTGGCTCATATCCTGAAGGTGTCTACCTTCACACCAGAGCAGATGGCAAACTTTACAACCTTGCCTGACTGCAGTCAAAGACCAAGGTAACCAGCGTCCTCCTAAGGGAAATGCTGACCTGTCCCTTGATGCAGAATTGAACACCCGTCTTGCGAGGGCCGCCGTCAAACAACAACCTAACTGTGCGCACAAAACTCCTGGTCTACCAAGCCTGTGTTGTCAGCACCCTGCTGTATGGCAGCGAGGCCTGGACCACATAAACCAGACAAGAAAGACAGCTTAACAGCTTCCACCTACGATGCCTACGCCACATCCTTAGCAGGATAAAGTTCCCAACACAGAAGTCCTGGAACATGCACACTCCACCAGCATGTTCGACATGGTGAACCAACACCAGCTCAGATGGCTGGGCATCTACAGGATGGACCCCAGCCAGCTCCCCAGGGCCATCCCATATAGTGAACTGGCAACAGGCTCCAGGCCTCCTAGTCCCTCACGCTTGCGCTTCAAGGACGTCTGCAAACATGATATGAAGCAGGCAGGCATTGACCCCAACAACTGGGAGCTAGCTGGAACCGACTGTGGCGTTTGGAGGCAGACTGTTGCTGCGGGAACCCACTGTGCCGAGGAGAGACACATCTTGTTGCTGCAGGAGAAGAGAAAGAAGAGGAAACTGCAAGAAGCAGCAGCAACTTCTGCGTCAGACCCCTCCTTCTTCATCTGCATTAACTGTGGAAGAGACTGCCACTACAGAGTGGGGCTGTACAGCCATAGCCACCACTGCAACAAAAACTGACGACCCCTCAGGCGCAACCCATCGTCAGCACTGACCAAGTGCGGACTGGTGTGTGGGGAAACTGGGGATTTCCCCGGTGGGCCAGGCCACAAGACAAAGTAGAAGCAAAAGAAAAAGAAAAAGAAAGGGAAAAAAGTCTAGTGCAACGGCCAAGAGCGTCAGGTGGCTATTGTTGTGATAGGCTATACCTGTGACCCGACTCGCTCCACACTTCACTCCGCACTCCGCTCTGCGGCTCCATTTCATGACTGATTCCCGGCCTGAAAAGTGTTCCCAGTCCAGCCCTGGCACTGATGGATGGATGCCTATATAAACCAGATATTGAAACATCACTAAAAAAATGCAAATGAAGATTGATGAAGTTTTTTTTATACAGAAAGTTGTGTTTCTTGTAGACAGAAATTGTGGAAGCGATCTTTCTGTCGGTGCTAGATTACAGTGATGTGATTTGCAGACATGCAGCAACATCTACTCTTACACTCCTAAATGCCAAATCCTAAATCAACCTTTCAGCTCTTAAAAGTGTGTTGGCCCTCTATTCACATTAGTAGAGACCAGCATTTATTTGTACTTACTTATTAAGGGCTTCTCCAAATATTGCCCTTATATTTGCCAGCACTAATTGGCTGGCTCCCAGAATTAAGACAAATCTGGGAAAGACCGCTTTTAGATTTTTTGCACCTTGCATCTGGAAAGAACCGTAGTAAAACTCTGAGACTCTGGTTCCAGCAGGTTAATGCAGAAATCTACTCAAAACTGTTAAACTTATATACTATGACTTTTTTGACAAATTTCTTGATTTTTTTGACAAATTTTTAAATAACTTATTGTATTAAATTTGGTTATTTTATTATTTTTTTGTCTTCAGTAGTGTTATTATTAGCTTTTTTATATTTATTGTGTTATGGCATTATCACAATAAATATCAAAGACTTTAATTTTTTATGCATTTTATTTTCGTGTCCCTTGAAAATAGGATCTTGATCTCAGTGGTTATTGTTATTATCATTATTATTATTATTATTGTTACTATCTGAGCAAAAACAAATTTTGAAGTCAGGTGTTCCTTTTGTTACTTTCAACTTAGATGCAGAAATTAAGTTATTTGGTGGGAATTCCAATGAACTACATCTTTCCTGTGATGAACTACCATGAAGAAATCAACATAAAGGATGATGTTGATTCTCTGATTCTGAGCGTCCTGAGACGGATCCTCGACTTTGGAGATGAGTTCATCAGCAACATGGAAACCTGAGTCACTTTCATTTGGCTTTCAGAGATGTTCATGGCCTTATAGAAACGACATAATCCTGCTGACATGAACGAATGGATTTGCTAACAAAATGAAATCAAAATGCTTTTGTAACAAGATTCTACATGTTGAAGGTACAATCATTTTTTGCTCTTTTGCATTTTTATTGACTGTAGTGACTGTAGTGCCTTCGTCATGTGTTTCATGAGATTCTTTTTGTGAAAATATTTGAAAACTTACATTTTGGCTAATCTTGCAATAACAGATAAACTCAGAAAAGCTACCAGCCAGAAATATTTGTTACCAATCATAAAACCGCATTATGTCTTATTTACAGGCTGTGCTTTGAGCTTCATGTTTTATTTGGGATATCAGTGCTTCTCTTCTACCAAGAACACTGATCTCTGTGACTTTTCTCTTCAGCTTCATGTTTTCTTGTTGGAGGCTTAACGCTGGAAATATGTCACTATATCTCTAATAACATGTAAAACAGACGTTTCTTAAAGCAAAAACACAGACGTGTAGAAAGCGTCAGATAGTAGTAAGCAGCTTTGAGTTGATTGGTTGATGTCTCGATAGGTACGGTGGACAGTGAGGGTCACATCAGAACAAGAGAGGCACAGGGATTAAGAAAAAACTTTTTGTTGAAAAGGAACACCTGTGTGTGTGTGTGTGTGTGTGTGTGTGTGTGTTTCTGTGAACAAAAATTAAATATGAATACATCAGTCAAAAGCTAGAAAAACATTTTCTGTCATATTTGAGGTGAAACATGTTCTGATCTGAATGGATAACATCTTTACAGCCCATAATGCCTCCATATCGAGGGCTGCAACAACAGCCCTTTACTTGGTTCTGTTTTATTCACTCTAAAATTCAAACGCTTTAGGGGTGGCACCCAAAATCCAATCATCCAAAAGTGTAAAAAGGTAGCACAAACTTATTATTATTGGTTTTGTCTTTTTTTCATGGCACGTGTTTTGTTAGTTTTTGTTCTGTTTTGATTTTTTTTTGTCTTGTGGCTGTTGCTGTGTGTTACTGTGGAGGATTGTGTATTTGTTACATGTTGCCACCACCTATTCATTCCATTTACACTTTACAAAAATAAAAATTAAAAAAAGGAAAAAAGGAAATAGAAAGGGAAAAAAGAAAAAGAAGAAAAAGACAGGGAAAAGCAGATAAGTTTTATATATAAAAAGAAAGAAAAGAGCAGAAAGAAAAAGAGAAGAAAAAGAAGAAGAAAAAGAGAAAAAAGAGCTGAGGGGAGTGTTATATTTATGTTAGAATCAGAGAGAGTCAGAGTCAGTTTATTTGCCATTTGCAGTAAAAAAAAAAAAAGTTCACATTTAAGACCTAAAGGACTGTGAGACAACAAGTAAAATAGGTCAAATAAATCATAAAAACAGGCAGGTAGATAAAGAGAACAATACAGAAGGACAATGCCACCAGAGATGGCCCACAGTCATCTGAAAGGATACAAGAAAAATATAAAAGTGAAAACATTTGCTCTAAAGTCATAGATAAAAATAGACTTCTAAGAGTGCAAGATAAGCGAGTACTCATGTTTGGCACACTTTTAAAAGTATTATAATGACAACATAATTCTAATAATAAATACTCACATTTGGCACCCAAGCGTGCAGGCACAAGCATGGATTCAGGTGTGCAGTTTTATGTTGTAATATATCCAAGAGCGTAGGTTTGATTTTGACATTGGTTGGGACATAAAAGCACTCCAAGGCGGCGCCCCTGAAAGTTGATGTTTTTTGCATTTATGACTGCAATTTCACATCATGTGGAGCTGATCAAATAAACAAGCAAACGATCATAATCAGAAAAAAAAAAAAAAAAAATTCAGGGATTGACATTACACTGATTCTTGGGAATTTGGATAAAACAGGTTTTAATTTTGAAAAAAAAAAAAGTGCGTTAAATTACAAAATCTGAAGGTATATCATTATAGGCCAAGGTCTTGGCTGTTCAGCAATGTACCGGTGCAACCTCCTCATTTTGCATTTTTTTCATAAAATAGGTTTTTCCAGTTATTAGGCTACTTTGTTTTTGTCAACACCGTCACCGTAATGTTTTTTTTTTTTAAATTTGAAAAACAGATTTTTGTATTAAAGAGACTATTACTTTAATAACTCAACAGCACCAAAGAAACATATTGTAAGCATATTCATTTAAAACCAATATAACTGCCTCTGACGGTGGTGACACTAATCTGACGGTGGTGACAGTGGCCTCATTAAAACATACATTTCCAAAATTTAAACCACTCAAGTCAATGGCTTCTTGCTTAACAACTTTATTTAACTATTTGGTACAAAAAATAAGAATCCTGAGCACTGTTATAAGCATTTTTCAGACTTCAGTCATCACCGTCACACAGAAAACCTGACGGTGGTGACGTCTGACGGTGGTGACAAAAACCTGCTCTTTCACATGATAAGCATGAGTTGTTCACATTAGCCAGCTTGTTTCCCCCCTGTTGCTACCTGCATCAGACCTCCTCTTAAAAAGTATACATTTATTCCATAATCTAATTTAATATTTTTTATACAGAAGTGACGGTGTTGACATGTTATGGGTTGTGACAGTAGCAGTGTCCAAAAATATGAAGAGATTTAAGAGAAAATAGAAAACTTCCAGGAGCCTGAGTGGTCTTGAAGCATGCAGTAGAGCTGAAGGTTTGAAAAGGGCTCCGCAGGAATGTAATTGACCTTGTAGTTTTTTTATTATTATTTTTTAAATAAATATCTGACGGTGGTGATGAATATCTGGGACACATTTTGAGCAACCACAAAATAATAGTAAATATTGTTCAAAACCCATCGTTTGTAGTTTTTAATACATATTATGATGTACTCTTTATTCAATGAAATTATTACTTTTTGTTGTTTTAATCAAGTTGAAATGATTATCTCCTATCTGAGGACAACTGGTTTTGTAGGCCATTGGCCAACATATAATCATTAAATTAATACAAATTAAAAATAAACCTATAAAAGAACCTTACAAATGTGCAAATTTTGCCCTGATTATGCCCTTGATTCTTTTTATTCATTAAAATGTTGTAAATTTCCAGCAGAAATAGCATTTTTCTTAGTGGGACATGATTTATCCAAATTCTCAAGAATCAGTGATTAATGTTTATGACATCTGAAAATCTATACTGACTACAAGTATTGAATAATTCTGTAATGTTGTAAGTTAAAGGCAACTAAAGAAAGACAAGCAGGCAATTTAACAGAGTTCTCATCTTTAGTGCAACTGTGCATCATACTGTACATCAACAACATACAGAAACATAAATAAAATAAAAATATAATAAATGTTTGACACAAATACCTAAATCAGGGGTGCCGCCAGGAATTTTGGGCCCCATGAAAAAAAAATACATATATATTTACATGATGATTGTTTAATAATTTTATATTAGTTTTTACCTATTTTTTGGGCCCCCTGTCAGGCAAGGGCCCTTGGAATTGTCCTAACTTTTCCCCCGTATACGGCGCCCCTGACCTAAATACAAACTAGTGTCCATTGTCTTGCTCTTATTTGAAAAAAATCTCTGTGTTGTTGAGGCTCTACAGTTCTATCAGCATGACATTTTAAATCGTGGTTAGTAAAAATGCATAATTCCTGCTTCCCTAGAGACAACAGGCCAATGTGCCTGATAAAAGCTCTCATTTCAAAGAAGCATGCTGAAGTATAGTTCTAACTGCCACCTGACAAAATAAACAGTGAAGAAAAACATCAATAGCTCAGTTGACTATTATTGCTATCACCATTATTATCAACTCCACATCAGCAATATAATAGATAAAGTGGGCCTATTTTCTTTAAGTAACTTCTACTTTGACTTCTAAAAAAACTTCTTATGTCCACTTTTGTTTTTTGGGGACCCAATCTGGCTGTGCCTTATTACCAAACACACACGCGCGCGCACACACACACACACACACACACACACACAGAGAGAGAGAGAGAGAGAGATACAGATGTGAATGTAAATGCAGCCACTGATGTTAAACTCCGTCCAGCTGACGTGACTCAGGCAGAACAGACGAGTGTGTATGTGTGTGTGTATTATATTTGCTTTTTTGTTTGTTTCTCTTTCAGTGTCTTTATCCTTCAGTGTCCTTCTGTTTGCATGTTTTCCTGTTTTCACTTTCTGATTTTGTTGTTGTTTGTTTCCTGGTGCCATATGCATAAAGATTATTATTATTATTATTATTATTATTATTATTAGGCTATTATTATTATTATTTTTATTATTATTGATGTTGTTGTTGTTGTTGTTGTTGTCATTATAATTACTACTATTATATGTTGTGTTTATTTGACCAGATGTCCCTTTCCCCTCCTTTGTTTACACTCTCCTTTAGTTTTACTGTCAGTGTCTCAGTCATTTCATTCTGCAGTGAAACTGAAAGTGAGCCAGCCTGTGACCCAACAGGAAACTGGGGGATTTCCTGTAAATCACGAGGCTTTTCACCACAGTGTGAGAGGGCAGATCAAAACATGATCAAAACTTTGTTTCCACCACACCCTGCACTCTCTCCCGGCTCGACAGCAGCACAGGTTGGTTTTTTCTCAGTTTGTTCTCCTCAGGTTTTGTAGTAAAACACAGACAGACGTACTGTTGTTTCTATTGTTAGAATTCAGTGTTTTGTCTTCATATTAATGCAGTGATTAATACCTTCAGTCACTGAGGAAATGGGATCATTTCAAACATGAAGAGACACCTGGACACAGCAGATCATTTCTTTAAGCTGCTTCTTTGATTTTCATTTTCAGTGTCGGTGGTGATTTGAAAACTGGTGTGACTTTCCAACTTCACTGTAAGAGAAACTTTTTTTTTTGTAAGACTTCAATTCATTTGAATCAGTGACTTTTATTAACTTAGCTTTAAGAGTTTATTTGAATTTCTGAATATTTTAACATCTATTTCTCACAGAATGAAACCAAAACTGCAGATGCTTTTATTTTATTCATAAATTGTTATTAAAATGTTGGATTTAACTAAAGAAACATACCATATATATATTCACTTTTTCCAGTGATAATGCACAAAGCCAAGGTCCTTTTATCTTATTTTGAGATTTAACTGTAACAACTTCACATATTCAACTTTTCAATCAAGTTATTGGGCTCTAGTTGCCCGGTGCAGCGCAGGGTGGCGCAGTGAAGCGAACACCCCACAGAGCTAGATTCAACCAGTGCAACCCGAGGCGCGCTCAGTAGTTTGGCAGACTGAGGTGCGCTGAGATGGGAGTGGTGGCTCAGCAGGGGGAGGTGTCGACAGATTCAGCTTGGCGCAGTGACAGTTTCGTGCCACAAGGCTTCGCCAAAGTGCACCCAAAGCTCGCCATCTGAAACCAGGTCTACTTTCAGCACAAGGCGGAGCGGAGCCGGTGCAGTGGTGTAAAACATGTGGCGGCAACATAGGCAGAACTGGCACAGGTTAACAATACAATACTTACCTACAAAAAACACTATTCAATGCTACTGTCTCAATCAGCACATAAATGTATCTCCATATCGACTGTCCTGTCACAACTGATGTCAGATCAAAGGAGATTGGCACCGTTTGGCAGCGTCATGGAAACCCAACCTGATCACCTGTCAGTCAAACAATGTGTCCAGTACGGTGATGTCTTTTTTCCAGTCATGGTGTCTGGCGCTGCTCGTGTTAACTACACAGTTCTTCTTCCATATATATAAATATTCCACACATGTCGAAAATGGAAAATGCATTCCTTGCCAGACGCTGGGCGTTTAAAACAAAATCCGGTTCATGAAAGCTTTTACATTTGCTGTTCTAATCTCTAGTGTGTTGTTGCATCAGTGAGTGATGGAGTCGAAAGTTGCAAAACAAACATGTAGGCTATTTATATAAATATGGCAAGGATTATCCTTTGAGGTAAAAACATTCATTAAAAATGGGGGCTTCACAGTAAAATTTATATTTGCTCATAAAAATAAACAGTGGCGGTTCTGCCCATGTTGCCGCCCTGGGCGAAATTACTGCCTTGCGCCCTTCCGTGTTACTATTCCTAAAATAAATCCCCCCCTACCCATCCTTAAAATGCAAAATAAAATAGAAAATAAAATAAAATAAATTCCCTACCTATTCATGCCCTTAAATGGAAGGAACCAGAACCCAAGGTATTTTTTTATTTTTTTTTGTTTGGCCTAAAAAAGCCACTGGCCGCCTTCAGGCGAGCCGGCCGTCACCGGTCGACATCAGGCGGGCCGGCCGCGGCACCGGCCTGATGTTGACCGGTGCCTCGCCCACCCGGTCAGGTCTGCCGGATCTGACAGGTGAGTGGTGCACACATACTGCCATATATACCTTTCATTATAAATCAACTTTTGTTCATATGCGGCTGCAGCAGTACAACAGACAATGACAGAGACAACATGGTTGATTATTGACTGCGCTATGCGGCCATTCGCCGGTAACTGCAGCATCAGGCGAAAAAAAAAATGCCGCCCCGGGCGGCTGCCCGCTTCGCCCGTGCCTAAAACCGCTACTGAAAATGAACTTTAACAGACGGTGACAGAGCTGGAAAAAAAGAGATGCGAGGCAGTTAGGTAATGGAAAGACAGGGGACTGAGGAAGACGAATGTAAGGATAGATGCATGGATGGATGGATGGATGGATGGATGGATGGCAGGCAGCTCCAGCAACATTCCAGCAGCCAAGACTGGCCTCACTGTCCTGAGTGTTTATTGTTTATTATTTATTAGGATCCCCGTTAGCTACAGCATGGCTGCAGCTATTCTTCCTGGGGTCCGCCAACATTTTAAAATAATACAAATCTTAAAATAACATAATAAAAGCAAACCTAAAGAGGCTTAAATAGATGAAAGAAAATACCATATGCAAATAAGAATCTGCCCTAAGCAGAGACATACTAAGAAATTAAAACAGCAAATTAGAAAGTCACAGAGAACAAAAATGAAACAAAAACACTGCAACAGTTTAGTATCTGTCTGAGGTCAAATCCCCCCAAAACTGAAAAGCTGTCCTCAATCCATTTCATTTGTAGTCACAGACTTCACCACCAGAGAAATACATTCAACAGTCATAACTAACTATGTTTCAGTTCCCAGCATGTCAGACAGTCAATCTCAGCTAAATGCTTATTTAAATGATTTTTATTTTTATATTCTATAATTATCATTCATACTATTCAAAAGCTTAACTAATAGTTTGAATGTTCTTTTGCCAATTGTTTGTGTGATGGGCTTAGGGAACAAGTTCCACTCATACATGACTCTGTACACAACAGTTTTTACCAACATTAGACTTTACTGTTGGCAGTGCAAAATATCCTCCAGCCGCCTGTCTGGTGATGTATTTATTGTAATCAGAGCTGTAACATAGTTCTTGGTATAATACATGAGGAGTCTTTGTTATGGACACATTTCTCATGAATAATAGTAGCTCATTTGATTGGTTTAAAGTGAATCGGCTGTCAAACCCACTCCACGCCTTCTCTCCTCCCTTCTGCCGGTAGGAGAGACGGCAGAGTTCTTGTGCCACCGAGCACGGCATGCCAAACTTGCAAAATCCACCTGGCCACACCCAGTTGCCTCGCTTGGTCTGCGAAACTAGAGCCCATTAACTCTCAGAGTTATGATTACAGTTTGATTTTAGGCAATGAATAAATTGTTCCTTAAGTTGTACATGTGTTATTTTCTAGCAATGGGAGGTTCTTCTTCCACACCTGCTCCACGATCACCACCACCATCTCCCAGTAAGACACAACATTTTAAAACTCAGTGTTGATTAACTGATCACTCAGAGAATGACAAGTGCCTGCATGATGTCTCTGTGAAACACTGCTGACGTCTTAACCAACATGTGGAACTTGTTTCTCAGCTTTTAGGAAGCTATGGAGGGAAATACCATGGAGGTAAGTATGGCGAGGTTGAAGCAATTTAAAATTTGGATTAGAATAAAATCAAAAATGGTTAAAAGCCGACAACGCCATTCAGGATAAAGAGCCTTCGACTGACATGAAAAAATGACATGCAGGTTAATGCAGGTTCTTAAAATCAGGGATGAGCAGAGTTAAAAAATCACCTAACCAAGAGCAATAATTTAAAAACCTCCGTCCCAAAGTCACTCATGGCAGTCCATCAGTCCTCTCCATCTCCTCTGCTAAGAGGTCCCAGGGCTGCAGACCAGAATCCTTAAGACTGAAAACAATGCGGTCACTACTGAATCCACGAGGCACATATAAGAGACACCCAGCCTAATAAGTCAGCCTTGGTCTGGTGGCAGTACTCCTAATCTTAACTTTACACACGCTTTAAACCCCTCGTACTTAGCCGAAAGAGGGGTGCATCGCGACCACACCCCACTATTACTCCACATTGCTTCCCCTTAAAATGCAGCCAGCAGCTAGGCTCCTCCTCTCCACTCCGGCCGTCCAGCTTCCCGGCTCCACTCTGGTCGTCTTTCAGTTAACTGCACCTCCACCTAGCGTCCTGCCAGCTCCTGGGGCTCTCATACCGAGGTGGTGGTCTCCTTTCTACCCAGCAAACAGGCCTGCAATGGCCCTTTACAGGCCCACTTAGGGCAGCCCGCGCAGGCCCCCTGAGAATTTGCTCATTGGCAAAACGTTGGCTCCTCAGTGCTGGTCCCGCATGGGCAGCCTACAACAATAAATCAGTTCCACACATAAATGTATTTCAGCTACTAGTGTAGTTTCCTTTGGGAGTTCCATACATCTAAAATGGATGCGGTCATTGATGTATGCATTGTCAAAAATGTTCAATAGTCAAAAGGATTCAAATCAATTCATTTATTAAATACACACACATTACACTGAATGAAAAATGTTTATGATTTATTGTTGTAGATTAATTTAACTGCAAAATCAGTGTGGGCCTAGTGAGGGCAGTGAGGGCTTCCTGAAAGCTAGGTAAAGGCTGCCTGCTGTGCGCCCTGTAGCCCTAAGTGGGCCCATACAGGGCCAGTGCAGGCTTCCTTAGGGGTTAATGAGGGCTGCCCATGCGGGACCAGCACTGAGGGGCCAACATTTTGCCAATGAGCAAATTCTCAGGGGGCCTGCGCGGGCTGCCCTAAGTGGGCCTGTAAAGGGCCATTGCAGGCCTGTTTGCTGGGTACTGGCCTGCTCCTCTGTCTGTCCTGTTGTCTTCTCTGCCGCGGCTTAAAAAGCTTCCCTGCGTTCCCAATCGCATACTTCTATTTTTTACTCTTAGTATGTACTGCAGCTGCCCTTATAAAGTATGTAGTGTAGTATCCAGTATGCATGTATATGTGTACTACTGGGACACACTACATACGTCATCCCTGAGCTCCGACCCTCTTACTCACTTCCACCGCTGTCCAGTATTCCAAAATTCATTCAGGGCTTTCCTTTCTGATACGCTTATATTACAATTCTTCAACCTGTTTGTGGATTTGACAGTCGCTTCCATGTCTTTTTCAACTAGTTTGCTATCAAGTGTTGGGAGATCATGTTTTTTGTGATGTTTGTTGACGTTCTGGCTTTATTCATTGTTCTTTGCAGGTTAATTCATCTACAGATGAATGTATGTTTATTGTCTCTCTTGAACTTGCTGGTGGTCTGTAATAACAACCAAATGATATATTCACCATCTGAATAACTGATTTAATCTCACCTAATTTCATGTGATCTGAAGTCTTTTCTTTGTTAAACAGAGACAAAGACACAGAGCTGCAGTATGTGAGGAATTACAATCCCCACAGAGACGACATCCAGCATCTGAGAGTCCTGCTTTATGGTCCAGCTGGAGCTGGAAAATCCAGTTTCATCAACTCTGTTGACAGTGTCTTACAAGGCAGAATCACATGCAGAGCTTTGGTCGAGGCTAGTCCTTGTCTGTGTCCCCCCTGCACAGTATGAACACCTTTTATCACACCAATAAACTCAGCAACAGCCACAGGTCTGAAGTGCACACCCAAGTATAGTTATATTGCGTCACTGTAATGCAGCAAGACATTTAGCAAATTTAAATAAGACTAGTTGAAAACCTGGTGTACTGTTGGAAGGCAGTTACATTTAAAAAGCAGCTGTTTTGACCTCAGCTCTGTGAACAGCAGCTCTAATGGTCACATTTCTGTCTAACATCTCCATCTAGTCTTGGCCCCTTCGCCCAACGAGCGCTTTCTGAATGTGAGACGTCATTAACAGTCATGTAGCTCTGATGTGTTATTAATGATTTATATGGAAATTCAATTGTAGCTCTTCATGTTGCTATTTTCCAATAACCATTATAGAATGTTTAGTAATCAGAAGTGGTTTCAAGGTTTTGAACATTTTTAATTAACTTCATTAATATTTATCCGTGGAAACATGTTCTTAAAGATCTCTGGATAAACATTCAGGGCCCGATCTTAAACCAGGTGCAAAGTGTTGACAAGCACAACTCAACTATGTTTTCTAGTTTCCAAGCAGCTTTTAAGCCTCCTATTATGTTTGAGGTCAATTTGACCCTATTCAATGTTTAACGTCTCTAAATAAATGATTAACAACATTTTTTTTTGCTTCATATTTAATGAGTTTTCCTAATTTAATGGGTACTACCGGGTGTTAATTATAATTAATTAATTCTAATTAATTATAATTAAAATTATCATAGTTTTTTGGAGGTTTAAACTGCGGTGGTCAAATTGACCCCCAAACATAAAAGATGTTAGTAAATTTGAACATAACAGGAGGGTTAAAGGGTATGGGTGATTGTGTTAAAAGAGGAGGCAGGTGGGATCCAAATGCAGGAGAAGGCAGGCAAAAAGGCTTGAAGAAAACAAGAGTATTTACAAAACTCAAGAAAACTAAAACACTTGGAACGTGTGCATCACACGCAGTAATGAAAATGACCAAAAACTAAAAAAAAAAAAAACTGAACTGAAGACAGGACTTAAAGACACAAGGAACTGACAAGGAAACAAGACACACCTGGGGAAGGGGCTGGACAACAAGACAGGAGGACACAGGATTGGCTGAGGGGAACACTGGGGAGGGCAGACAGGACTGACACACACCTGAGTTATGACCTACCAAGACAGATTACCGGGTTAGCAAGGTGTGTTGAGTCTAAAGCCAAAGTTTGACGTGTTACGATGGCAGCTCTCTTTTGACCCGGCTTCATCGCCATGGTAACATATGCTTACAAACATAACCTAATCCTGGTCACGTTATATTCAGAGTTTTGACGTAAATATGCCTTTTTTTTCCTGTTTGCTTCAGGTAATACATCTGTTAACCCTTTAAATTAGACCCTGAGGGCCATATCTTGCGCCAAAGTCCCTAAACCCGTTATTTAGGGTTTTAGCATTTCGCAAGAGGCATTCCCCCGCAAAAGTTGCTATCTTGCGCACCTCCCGTTATCTGTAAAACACCTCCGCTACCCGCTATATTATGCATAGGTGTGTTTTGGGCGTTACGCCAGTTAAACCAATCAGTGTGCCAGGTGCCATTGCCTTTAAGGGCAGGCTGCGCTATCCTAAATCCTAAATCCTAAATCCTAAACCCCCGATGGAGAGAGGGAGGTAGATTTTCTCAGGGGTTCTACTGAGGCTAAAGCAAGTTGGCTTTATATACATATTATATATTATATTATAGGCGAGTTAATTCGGGAGGTGGAGCCACATGTGTCCAAGTGGACGTGTCACAAGGTTGTACTGATTGAGTAAAATCCCCGGGTCACACCACACACACACAAGAGGCAGAGGTGGAACTATGTGTAAACTAATTTATTGACAAGGTAGATTGGGCAAATAAAATATTAAAAATAAAAATATAGCACAGCTGCTGGCTTATGATAAAACAATAAAACGTGCTGGCGTAAGTGTCCAATTAAAACAGTCTTTCCTCTAAACAGTCTATATGAGTAATATACTCAGTCCATTCCGGCGGCGTCCCGGTATCAGTCCGACCGTGTGCGTGGCGAGGCTCCGTCGGGGCGCGCATTGAAGCCGCCTGGGCGCGCTCTCATAACAGCCCATAGCCGCTTTCCCTAAAGTGTGTGCGCAAGATAGCAACTTTAGGGATAGCGCATGAAACACACCCACGGACACACCTCCAGGCGCAAATGACGGAGTCGGCATAACGGATAGCGGGTAGCGTGGGCGCAAGATACCGTTTAGGGATAGCGGAAGTTCCTAAATCCGCAATTTGCGGGTAGCGGGTAGTGGCAGCGGGTAGCGGGTGGCACAAGATAGGGCCCTGAATCTCATCCAGAAAATGCCAGAATAATAAGGCACAGCAGCTCCATCCTGCTCTGGGGGATATTTTGATGTTTGGTTCTTATTTGCTGTCAAGGTCATTTGACACTGCTGACACCATATCTAATAACACACCGGTTAAAAATCAAAGTCTATCACACATAGACCTGATATTATATCATTTGCATTTATTTCACTTGATACTGACAAAAGCTAACTAGAGTCGTCTCTAATAGCAGCCGACCTTCCATCCAGACAAAAACTGTCCTGACCCACCAGGCAGCAGCTCTGTCTAACAGCAGCACTGTCACTCCTGTGTTTTACAGTACAAGACCTACAACTTCAAAAAAGGACGGCCTGGAAACCTCTACCCTTTTGTCTTCAATGACACTCTGGGTCTTGAGATGGATAAGTACAGAGGAGTCGATCCAGAAGACATCAAACTGGCCATGAAGGGACATATGAGAGACGGTTACACGGTAAAATTAACACATTGCAGCTTTGGGATAAAAGCCTCTTTGCTGACAGAAATATATTTAGCAAAAAGTCTGTTTACATCATTACTAAGATTGATTGTTGTTTTCTAGTTCAGTCCTGGATCTAAACTGTCAGAGGACAGTCAGTATTACAATGCAGAACCAACTCTAAATGACAAAGTTCAGGTTCTGGTGTTGGTTGTAACTGCTAACCAGGCAGCTCTACTGAGTAAACACAATGTGAAGAAGATAAAGGACATCAGAAGGGCGGCCAGTGAGCTGGGTAAGAGCAAACATCAGCATGTTCATTAGTTTGTGTGTAAAGCTGTGGTGCCACATTGAGATTAGTCAGTGTTACCTTGAAAACTGTATTCTTAAAGGACTAAACAGTTTCCTGTTGTGTATCTGCAGGAATTCCCCAGCTGGCTGTCATCACCAACATTGATTTAGCCTGCCCACAGATCCATAAAGATCTGAAGAATGTGTATAAGAGCAAACACCTGAAGGAAATGGTGAGTTTCTACTAGTAATTTTACATTAGACTGCATATAGATTTTATAACTTTATTAGAATATAATACACAGTTAGGGCAGTGGCACAATACCTATAATTTTGCTCTTGTATACATAGGCGCAAATCCAGGGTGGGTCAGAGGGGACAAGATCCCTTCATCCATAAAGCCCCCCCCCCCCCCCCCCCCCCCCCCCCCGCGCCCCCCGCTTGGTCCAAAGCCTGCCTCTTTCAGCTCACTGTTTAAGCTAATAGCTAATGATTGTTTACAAGTGAGGGAGAGAGGACAGACCACAGGAGGAGCAAATACTGAGCTTTTTATTCTTTCAAAACGTCTGTCAGGATATTAATATCAGAAATAGTTCATATTTTACTGATATTTTGAATTTGTCTCGAGATAGATACCTTTTTTTAGTTTTAGAGCTTATTTTGAGTTTCTAGTTCTTGTAAAGCTACTTTGATGGACTGTAGTGGAAATAGAACAGTGAGCAAAGAAATATGGTTAGACGATTATTGCTTTTAATATCATGATTTACAACATATGAACATGCTGAGGGCTCAACACTGTATAGCAAGTTTTAAAAGGAGCGTAAGAGAGAAAGAGGGAGGTCCAGTCGTGACAGACAGCAATTTTTTTCATGTCCCCTTCAGGAATTACTCTCTGAAATTTTGCTGTTTATTGTCCCCCCCCAATAATGAAATAGGATTTTCGCCCCTGCTTGTACACCACCACAGTGGATTTGAAATGGAGGAATCAAGATGTGACTTAAGTGCAGACTTTCAGCTTTAATTTAAGGGGCCAAAGTTTTCGACATTGTCACCCCATTTTCAGAGGCTCACAAGTCATTGGACAAACTATAAACAACACACATAATTAATAATAATTGAATTATATTCAGTATTTGGAGGAAAACCCTTTGCAGTCTCTGCCTGAAGTCTGGAGCCCATAGACAGCATCACCAAACTCTGAGTTTCCTCCTGTTAGCAGAGTCTTCATTCACAGCGTTTACAGTTTTTTTCAATCGCTTTACCTCCTCTGTCAACTCAGAAACCCTGGTATCAAAACAGTTAATCCATAGGCCTAATGAGAGGCGCACTTCCCAAAATAACACATTTTGTTTGCCCATTTTTTGTAGGTGCATACTGATTGGTGCTTGGTGATTTGTGGAAAGGGCAGTGATACAGGTGCACTAGTGATTTCACAGTGATGCAGGTCATTTCTATCAGCTGTGAGCAGATGTTTTGCTTTTGACTACCACAGTGAAGTCAGTGGAGTCAGGGCCATGTAAATGACACATGTGAGAAGTGTTGTGCAAAAGAGTGTGAAAAATGTGTGAATCCAATGAAAAGGTAGGAACACATTTGCAAAAGAAAACTTCTGCTGTGGTTTGGAGGTGAAGATGACGACAAAGTGGATCCCAGTTTCATTATACTGGAAAAAGCGAATGAAAAAAACTGTAACGTGACATACACTATATTACCAAAAGTATTCGCTCACCTGCCTTTACTCATACTATGAACTGAAGTGCCATCCCATTCCTAACCCATAGAGTTCAATATGATGTCGGTCCACCTTTTGCAGCTATTACAGCTTCAACTCTTCTGGGAAGACTGTCCACAAGGTTGAGGAGAGTGTTTATAGGAATTTTTGACCATTCTTCCAAAAGCGCATTGGTGAGGTCACACACTGATGTTGGTCGAGAAGGCCTGGCTCTCAGTCTCCGCTCTAATTCATCCCAAAGGTGTTCTATCGGGTTCAGGTCAGGACTCTGTGCAGGCCAGTCAAGTTCATCCACACCAGACTCTGTCATCCATGTCTTTATGGACCTTGCTTTGTGCACTGGTGCACAGTCATGTTGGAAGAGGAAGGGGCCCGCTCCAAACTGTTCCCACAAGGTTGGGAGCATGGAATTGTCCAAAATGTTTTGGTATCCTGAAGCATTCAAAGTTCCTTTCACTGGAACTAAGGGGCCAAGCCCAGCTCCTGAAAAACAACCCCACACCATAATTCCTCCTCCACCAAATTTCACAGTCGGCACAATGCAGTCTGAAATGTACCGTTCTCCTGGCAACCTCCAAACCCAGACTCGTCCATCAGATTGCCAGATGGAAAAGCGTGATTCATCACTCCAGAGAACGCGTCTCCACTGCTCTAGAGGCCAGTGGCGGCGTGCTTTACACCATTGCATCCGACGCTTTGCATTGCACTTGGTGATGTGTGGCTTGGCTGCAGCTGCTCAGCCATGGAAACCCATTCCATGAAGCTCTCTGCGTACTGTACTTGGGCTAATCTGAAGGTCACATGAAGTTTGTAGCTCTGTAGCAATTGACTGTGCAGAAAGTCGGCGACCTCTTTGCACTATGCGCTTCAGCATCCGCTGACCCCTCTCCGTCACTTTACGTGGCCTGCCACTTCGTGGCTGAGTTGCTGTTGTTCCCAAACGCTTCCATTTTGTTATAATAGAGCTGACAGTTGACTGTGGAATATTTAGGAGCGAGGAAATTTCACGACTGGATTTGTTGCACAGGTGGCATCCTATGACAGTTCCACGCTGGAATTCACTGAGCTCCTGAGAGCGGCCCATTCTTTCACAAATGTCTTGTTTCACAGTCTGCATGCCTGAGTGCTTGATTTTATACACCTGTGGCCAGGCCAAGTGATTAGGACACCTGATTATGATCATTTGAATGGGTGAGCGAATACTTTTGGCAATATAGTGTATTTACAGCACACGTACTTTTTCCTTTGTGTGGATAACCGCACCACGGGCACACACTTTTTATTACGACACCTGCAGTTCATCAGCTCATCAGGTAGGTCACATGATTACATTACGTCATTAAATAAATCAGTGCTTGCCGTAATGAAAAACAAAACTTATTTTCAGGGGCATAATAACAAAAACAAATGAAATGAGAGCACATCTCTCAACATCTCCCTTGAGCTGCTCTGAAACCTTTACTGCAGCTCCTCCAGCTGCTGCTGGTTTCAGCTGGTTCAGGTCTGAGGACTGACTTGGCCGCTGAAGAATATTCCACCTCTTTGCTCCCAGTAACTCCTGGGTTTCTTTCTCAGTGTGTTTTTGGTCCCTGTCCATCTGCACTGTGAAGCTCTGTCCTGTCAGTTTAGTGGCATGTGTCTGAATCTGAGCAGACAGTAGAGCCCTATAAACATCAGAGTTCATCCTGCTGCTTCCATCAGCCGTCACATCATCAACAAACACCAGTGACTCAGTTCCACTGGCAGCCATACCTGCCCATGCCATAACACTGCCTCCACCATGCTGGACAGATGATGTGCTCTGCTTTGGCTCCTCAGCTGCTCCTTTTATTCTCCACACTTTTCTCCTCCCATCATTCTGGAACAAGTTCATCTTCAATTCATCTGTCCAAAGAACCTTGTTCCAGAATCAGCCAGGCTTTTTTAGATGTTTTTTTGTAAAGTCTAATCTGGCCTTCCTGTTCTTGAGTGACACCAGTGGTTTGCACCTCACTGTAAACCCTCTGTGTTTATTTTCTCACAAACATCTCTTGGCTGTAGATTTGGACAGTGATGCTCCTGCCTCCTCCAGAGTGTTTTGGACTTCTCTGGACATTGTGAATGGGTTTTTCTTCACCAAGGAACAGATTCTTCAGTCATCCACTTTAGATGTCTGCTGTGGTCTTCCAGGCCTTTTGGTGTTGCTGAGCTCACCAGTGCATTCCTTCTTTTTCAGGATTTACCAAAGTGTTGATTTGACTGCCCCTGAAGTTGTTGCTATCTGTCTTATAGATTGTATTTGCTTCTTGAGCCTAATGATCAGATGTTGAGGGTTCTGCTAAACAGCTAACAAATGCAAACGCAAACACTTGAAATGAACTCCAGGTTTTTTATTTTCTTAATTTGTCACAAGTCCACACCAGGACATGAAACTGCTTTTAGTCAAGAGTCCAATGATTTTGAGCCTGGGGTGACAGTGTATAAAATTGTCTGTAATTCCTGAATGGTTAATACCATATTTTTGTGTGGCCCCTCAAATTAAATCTGAAACTTCTGCACTTCAATCACATCTTGGTTACTACATTTCGAATCCATTGTGGTGGTGTACAAGGGCAAAATTATGAATATTGTGTCACTGTCCTAATACTTATGGAGCTGACTGCAACTGTAGGTTCAATCAAGCAATCTCAGTGTCTGACCAAAGAACAATTCTTGAAGTCAATTGTGACTTTCATTACCTTCTACTTAGATGGAGGAATTCAGTCAGTTGGTGGGAATTCCAATGAACTACATCTTTCCTGTGAAGAACTACCATGAAGAAATTGACGTAAACAATGAAGTTGATTCTCTGATTCTGAGTGTCCTCAAACAGATCATCGACTTTGGAGAAGAGTTCATCAACCACATGGAAACCTAAGTGACTTTCATTTGGCTTTCAGAGATGTTCATGGCATTATAGAAATGGCATAATCCCATTGACACTGATGCATCAAATTTTTCACAAAAGGAAGTGAGATGTAGACCTTTTTTGAACTCTAGGATGTAACTGCCATGAAAAAAAAAATCAAATGACATTTCATTTCTCTAATTCACTGGTTGGTTCTCAATGGTGCCGCTCCCTCTCTTCATTCATTCTGTAGCTCATCTCTCTCTCTCTCCCGTCTGAATCCTGAACGGACCTGACTGTGGTTTTCTGGGACAAACCTCACTGTTGAACCAGCCTAGATCACTGCAGGGGAGATTCCTTCACACTGACAGCATTAGACTGCACATACAGTGACAAGATATTTTTTTTGTAGAGTATTGTGGCTGGTGTGCTGTTTCATGGTTTGGTCTGCCGGGGGAAAAGCAAAACAGCTGGTGATAAAAATAGATTGGACAAACAGATTCAAAGAGCCGGTCTGACGACTGGTTTTACCCCAGAACCTTCAGAAATCATCCTGGAGCAGAGAAGCTGCTGAAGTTGCAGACTGTTCTTCAGCACAGCGACCCACTCACACTCACACAGAATGTATTTTCTTTGTTGTGCAAAAGCAAAGAGCATAGAACAGAAAAGAAAAAAAAAAAAACGCTACAACTACTATTAAGTGAGTGGAAATATGTGACTAACTTGATTTATTTGCTTGTAGCAATAAAAGAATGGCTATGGGACATGGTGTGTTTTTTTCATCATTGCATCATTTCAGAACAATGTTGATTAAATGAGTAACATTGAATGAATAACTTTTGGTTTAAAATGTTCACAGAGCTAGTTGCATGTCTTATTAGACCCTCCAGAAAAACACGGCCAAAAATCCTTGATTATGCGATTAATTATGCAGGGTTTTTATGTCATTTTATGCAGTGAAATTGCGAGAAGTTACAAAGTATGTGAATTGTTGTGAAATATGTGAAAAGATGCGAAATATGCAGGAACAAAAAATGTTTTGTTTTTTTTTACTATTGGGCTGTCTTACTTATTCTCTCTCTTTTATCTCTCTCTGTCTCTCTCACTCTCTCCATCTCTCTCCCTCTCTTCTATCTCTTTCTCTATCCCTCTCTCATCCTTTCTCTCCCTCTCTCTCTCTCCCTCACTTACTTTCTCTCTCATCCTCTCTCCCTCCCCCACTCTTTCTTTCTCTCTGTCTGTCATCTCGCTCTCTCTCTCTTCTATCTCTTTCTCTAGCCCCCTCTTTCTCATCCTCTTTTTCTCATCCTCTCCCTTCCTCTCTCTCTCCCTCCATCTCTCTTCTATCTTTCTCTATCCCTTGCTCTCTCTCATCCTTTCTCTCCCTCCCTCTTTCCTTCTCTCTTTCTCATCCTCTCTCCCTCCCTTTCTCTCTGTCCATCTCTCTCTCTCTCTTTCACTCACACACACACACACCTTATCACTGACGTTTCCTATTCAATTAAACATTCAGTATTTAAAAAAGCAATTTTAATAGCGATATTTTAATCACACATGCATAATCTCTCTCTCTGTCTCTCTCTCTCTCTCTCTCTCAATTCAATTCAGTAAAGCTTTATTGGCATGACTGTATCACATACAATATTGCCAAAGCATGTTTTGGTGAACAAATAACAAAGGAACATAGAAACATTAAAATAAAACGGAGCAATATTCCCACTGTCATCACATGTAAAAGAAAGAAAACAAAAGCAGGAGGAAGCAGAGTGAGTGAGCGGGCAGGGGTTGGCTTGTGAGCAGACTGTCCTCATGTGAGGAGCAGCTTTTCTCTCAGGCTGTGACAGGCCTTCTTCTACAGCGCTGACTCTGTTTTCTCCAAGTAAATGTTGGATTTTCTCCTGGTCAGGGAGCGTGTCAAAGTTTTGGATTCTACATTTGATTTTAGTGAAGAACTTAGTTCTTATGTCTTGCTGTCTATGCACTGCATCTCAGCAGGAAGTGCTGCTCCGTCTCCACCTCTCTCTGTGGACAGAGGCGACACAGACGCTCCTCTCTGGGCAGCCACGTCTGTCTGTGTCGGCCTCTCTCTGAGGCCAGGCTGTGGCTGCTGAGTCTGTACATGGTTAACCTGTTCCTCAGTCTCTGCTCTGTGACGGTGCTCAGGTAGTCTGCCGTCCAATACTGTCTGTTTAGAGTCAGATAGAGTTGAAGTTTGCTTTGGGTTTTTGTGATACTTGTCCAATAGTTGATATAATTTTCTTCCTCTTTGGCAGTCCTGACGCCCTGTGCTGTTTGGGGAGGTGAGTCTCTGGACCAGCCGGCTGAGGGGACTCCCCCCCCCCCCCCCCCCCCCCCCCCCCCCCCCCCTTTGTGGTGGTAGGAGTTGGGGTCGCTCGCCTCTCTCTCTCTCTCTCTCTCTCTCTCTCTCTCAATTCAATTCAATTCAAATTTGCTTTATTGGCATGCATGTTTGAAAAATAAAACACAGTTGCCAAAGCATCAATCAATAAAATAAACAAAAGCAAAACAAATATATTCCATAGGTTCAAAATTCACAAATTCTTTACATTGTAAACAAAACATATTGAAAAGGAAATGAACACATACGCTACAGATGATATTTAAAAAAAAAATCAAATCAACAATATTACTAATATTACTAATGATGATTTATACATGTTGATATATATGAAATGTGACTATATTTTGTTATTATGGAAACATCATATATTCAAGGAATTCTAATTAACATTCACATTCTCTAGTTTCATGGCAGAGTCTTACATATTGTGCAGCGAGCTGTGTGAATGGTGGATTTTCTCCCAGACAGAGTTTTAACAGTTCATCCCATGTTTTCCCCTGATATGATGGGTCTGCTGCTGTAACCTGCTGTATGAAAGTCTCTCTCAAAGTTTGGTACAGTTGGCAGGAGAGGAGGAAGTGGGCCTCTGTTTCTATTTCCCCTGATGAACATTGTTTACATATTCTCAGTTCTCTGGGCTTCCATTCTTTCTTGTATCGACATTTTTCAATCTCTAATTGATGGTTACTGAGTCTGTACGTTGTTAATGTGTGTCTCTGTTTGGGGTTTTTTACACTGACCAGGTAATTTGCTAGAGTATATTCTCTGTTCAGTGAGCGATAACATTCCAATTTGTTGATGGATTTCATTTCGTTTTTCCAATTGTTGACGTAAGCAGTTTTGTTTTCTTTTTCTACAGACATCAAGTGTGTTTTGGAGAGATGACGGAGGTCTTGGAGTTTGAGGTGGCAGGTTTCTCTGATGTGTGTCAGAGGGTCTGTCTCTGGGCAGAGGAGGTTACTGATAAAGGCTCTGTGGTGATAGGAATCAGGATCAGCTTGTGCTAAGTGAACCTGGAACTTAACTGACCTCTTGATCATGTGGAGAGAATTGAGGGAAGTGTCCTAGCTCTGCTCTACATGCAAGGTTTGGACAGTTTCTGTGGACCTTGAGGATTTCCTTGCAGAACTGAAGATTGAATTTTTCTGTGGGTGTCGTGTCCCATGAGCTGTGCCTCTGGGTAATTAGAGGGCCCCACACTTCACTTCCATACATAAGGATGGGTTGGATTACACTGTTAAATAGTTTTAGCCAAATTTTAATTGGGGGATTGAATTTATTTAGTGAACATTTGATGCTATAGTACGCCCTGCGTGCCTTATCTGTCAGGGAATTTATTGCCTTGTCAAAGTTTCCGGATGCAGTGATGACAATGCCTAGATAATTGTATTCCATTGTATGCTGAAGTGTGGTCCCTCTTACAGTGAAAACATACTTTGATTCTTGTGACCTGGCCTTTTTTTGGAATACCATGATTTTTGTTTTTATCAAGATTGATATCCAACGCCCAGTTTTGACAGAAGCACTCGAGCAGAGAGAGGTTCTGCTGTAAGCCCTGTTCTGTTGGGGATAGTAGTACTAGGTCATCTGCATACATCAGGAATTTGATTTCTTTGCCTTGTAGATCTAATCCTGGGCTTGGGGACTGTTCAAGAAGAGTGGCCAATTTATTAATATAAATGTTGAACAGGGTAGGAGATAGGTTGCATCCCTGATGCACCCCTCTTCCTTGTTTGAAGAACTCTGTTCTTTTGTTTCCAATTTTCAAACAGCACTGGTTGTCGGAATATTTGGATTTGATTAGGTCATACATTTTGCCACCGATTCCACATTGTAAAAGTTGTAAAAATAATCCGTTGTGCCAAATGGTATCAAATGCCTTTCTTAGATCTACAAAACATGCAAATATTTTCCCTCTGTGTGTTTTGTGAACATGGTTTTGGATGAGTGTATGTAGAGTGTAGATGTGGTCTGATGTTCGGTGGTTGGGCAGAAAACCAATTTGGCCTTGAGATAGGGCATGATGATCAATGAGATAATTAATTAATCTGGAGTTTAGGATGCTACAGAAGAGTTTACTCAGATTGCTATTAACACAGATGCCTCTGTAATTGCTGGGGTCGTTTTTAAATATGGGAGAAATAAGACCTTTATTCCAAACATTGGGGTAATATCCGGTTATTAACACCAGGTTGAAGTGTTTCTGCATGGCAAGTTGAAGTTTTATGTTACTGTGTTTTAGCATTTCTGAGTTAATGCTGTCTATACCGCAAGCTTTTCCTTTTTTAAGGGTTTTGAGTTTGTGCTGTATTTCTTTAAGGGTGATGGGGTAGTCAAGGGCACTTTGGTTGGCCTTCACTGCTTTTTCTAGTACTTTGAGTTTATCTAAAGTTGAAATTTGGTTAGGATTTAGACCGTGACATTCTGGATTTTTATAAAGGTTGTCAAAGTAATCTTTCCAGATATTGCCATTTTGAATTGGGTTGGTCTCTGTATATTGGTTTCTGTTAATGTTTTTCCATAATTTCCAAAAGGTGTTTTCATTTAGAGCTTTTTCGATGTTGTTGAGTTCTCCTTCCATATAATGTTTCTTTTTCATATGAAGGAGTTTTTTGTATTCTTTTAGGGCCTGAAGGTATTCAATCCTTTCCACTGGGTCACTTGGGTTCCTGTGTTTTCTATTTGACAATTTTCTCAGATTTTGTCTAGATACAGCACATTCTTTATCAAACCATTTCTCTTTTTGTTTAATGCTGGATTTTCTAATTTGTGAGATTTTTAATTTGGATTCTTTTGCTAATTGAATGAATATTGCGTTTAAATGATTTGTGGCCTGATACCGGGTGTTGAGAAAAGTATCCAGCATGTTGTGAGTTTGAGCAGAGTCTAGTGCAGCGGTATAGGCAGCAGTACTCTCCTCTGTCCATCTGTATCTCCTCGGCAGAGGAAACAGTCTTGGCTCTGGATTTGGAATTGCCAAGGGTGACAGTGACTTTTTCAGGAATAAGGTTATTTGGCTGTGGTCTGATATGGGCTGTTGTGGTGATACTATGAATGCATTTATATATTGTGGCTCAATATCAGTAATAGCATAATCTACCACACTACTACCTAACACAGAGCAATATGTGAGTCAGCCCAGAGAGTCTCCTCTGATTCGGCCATTAACAATGTACAGACCCAAGCTTTTACACAGCTGCAGTACTTGTTTGCCAGTTTTGTTAACCACACTGTCATAGCTTTGTCTTTGAGTATTTATGCAACTCTGGTACAAAGGGGAATGTCTGAATAGATGTTTGTTTCCTTCATAGTGAATGAAGTCTGGCTCTCTACCAGTTCTAGCATTTAGATCACCACATATTAAGACTGACCCTAGACTTTGGTAGAAGGAAATTTCCTTCTGGAGTTGCTCAAAAATGTCATCTGCATAGTAGGGGGAGTTTGAGGGTGGAATGTATATTGCACATAGGTAGATATCTCTGTTGTTTTCTAAAATATTTGAGTTAATTTTAATCCAAATGTGATTTTTTCCTTTTTTAACTGGTGTGATGTAATCTTTATATTCCCTTTTGTACCATATGAGTAGACCACCTGAGTCTCTGCCATTCTTAATATGGTTGTGTTTTACAGAGGGTATAATACATTCTATATAGTTGTATGGACAATTAGTTTGATTTTGATTTTGATACCAGGTTTCATTCAATATTATTATATCTACATTTCTAATATTATTTACAAATTCAGGGTTTGCTGATTTCAAACCAAATGCAGAAGAGGATAATCCCTGAATATTCCAGTTACTTATCGAAAAAGATGCTATTTCCTTTTCTTTAACAGAACAGTGTATCACGAGAAAATATCCGATTTACAAGCAAAATAAATGTTATGATGAAAAAAAAAAGAATGTAGGGGAGCGGCGGGGCGGATGACGTGCGGGACGATTGACGTGTTCACGATTTCTTGAAAACTGTTTGACCTGCAGTCACGTGATTACACATGCTCGTGCACATGAGCGTGAACGAGCTTCATTCAAAATTTGAGCGGGATTGATGCATTTTTTGACAAGCTAGCGACGAAATCCTTTTTTCAGCCATGTAAGTTAATTATTTTCAATCCTCCATAATTTGAATAAGAAACTGTGTTCACCTGCCCCAGTTAGCAAACATATATCAGTCTTTTACCACATCTCCTGGCTACACAACAGCATAGGTTTCAAGTTTCGTGCACGCACGCCGTGCACGCTATCCAGGCTGTAATGACAGAAGACACTGGCGGGGCAGTTGACGCAGAGCGCAGTGGGACGGTTGATGCACTGAGATTGGCTGGAACCAGAGGGGTGCACGAGACGATTTTGAGCAGAATGAGTGGCATAATAGGCTATGAAGGCTTCCGAAGATATCTTACAAAGATATCTTTCTAAAGATATTAGTTATTTGCCAAATTTTAACCTGAAACGCAGTCAAGACAAATTATTATTGCTATTATTATTATAAGTCATAGAGCTCTGGCAGTGTCAAACTCGGATTTAATTAGGTTATGAAACCTATCTCTGGTTGAGTTCCTGTGAGAAAGAAAGCTCATGGGCTGTTAAATTCCAATGAAAATGAGACAAGGAAATTATGACTAGTGTATTTTAAATGCATTTTCCTGTTGATTAAGGTCATATCGCCAAACAGGCAACATTGCTGTGGTTCTTTTTAACGGATTCTGAACGTACAGCGTGTAATGCTTTGGTACAAATATGGAATAAGGTCTAGAAATACAAGTGTTTAAAGTCTAAACAGAATAACAAGCACAAAAACCTGAAATATGGCACACTTTGTGCTGTGCATCAATTGTCCCTCTTGTGTGCATCAATTGTCCCGCCGGGAGGGACGAATGACGGATTGGCGCTCGGTCTCTTCTCAGCCTGTTTGTGTTAGACTCAAGTATCGTTCAACGAAAAATGCAGTTGTTATTTGTAAAGGACATGTGTAAGTTGGGTGTGTGAATTTTTGGGAGCTCTGTCTCAATAATTTTCAGAGAAAATGGGATCAGATTGAAAACTGCGTCATCCGCCCCGCCGCTCCCCTACTCTCTCTCTCTCTCTCTCACTGCATGCTGGGAGTTTGGGTGTGTGAGCGTGTGAGTAGCTGAGGAGTGTGTGGAGCTGCTGAGTGAGTTTTGGGACATTTTGGATTATTTCTATCCATTTTCCCACTTTCCACTTGTTCTTCATGCAGAGGTAAGGGGAGTTTAATTCATTAATTGGTGTTTTTAGTGAGTAAAACTCGGTTAGGATCGCTTAGTGTCACGGAGTCATGGCGTCCCTCCCTGGTGAAGGTTCGCCTCCCCTGTCAATCAGACACGGGGTTAGAGTGGTTGTTGCTCCGCAGTACACCGTGGAGCAGGTTCTGTTGGCTGTTGGAGAACAGGTAGGTTATGAGAACATCACATACGGCTCTCGCATGAGTAAGGCCGTTGTTGCTTTTGTGCGAGAGGAGCGTATGGTCCACTTGTTGGTGGAGAGAGGTTTAACTTTGGATGATGTGTATGTGAGCGTTTCGCCACTGTTTGTGCCTTCCACGCGGATCACTGTGTCAGGTGTCCCTCCTTTCATTCCCAAAGAGTTGTTGGAAAGAGAGCTGCTCCGTTTTGGTAAGTTTGCAAGTGGCTTTAAAGCTGTTCGCCTCGGCTGCAAAGACGCCAAACTACAGCACGTGCAGTCTTTACGGAGGCAAGCGTTCATGTATCTGAATGATCCTGCGCAAACTTTGGAAGTGTCTTTCAAAGTTAAATATGAAAATGGTTTTTATACTGTTTATGCAAGCTCTGGCAATATGAAGTGCTTTGAATGTGGTGATGTCGGTCACAAGCGCTCATCCTGCCCGCATAACCAGCGGGCCGCGGGCGGTGGTGCGGAGACGCAAGATACTTCAGCGGGAAGCGGTGCGGCTGAGCGGCGGGCTGCCGCTGAGCAGCAGGATGCAGGAAGCAACACAGGTGAACAGGAGGCTTCAGGTGATGCTGGCAGTGGAAGCCTCCAGGCAGCGCAGAGGAAAGCGGTGGAGGCCGTAACCGGCACCCTGCACAGTGCTACACTGAGCACTGGTACAGCTGTACGAGAAAACAGTGAAGAGAGAGGTGGAGGGGGAAGAGACGGTGAGTGACAGTCAAGCTGATGTCAGAGATCAAAGTGGAACAGTATCTAATGTGAATGTTGAGGATGAAGAAATGGTAGAAGATGATTCCATGTCACAATGTTCTGAGGGTTTGTCACAAGATGACCAGCAGTCTTACTCTTTTGAAGAGATTAATCACTTCCTGGATGAGAGCTATGGAAGGCAGTCTGTAGAAGTAACTGATTTCTTTCCAGATGTTGATAAATTTATTCACTCTGCAGCAAAGATAAGAAAGCAGGCTGGTGAACAGCTGACCCAGCAGAAGGTGTATCGTCTAAAAAGATAGTGACCAAACTGAGGAAAGAAAAACGGAAAAAGGGTTTAAAATCATAGAACTCAAAAATGGGTGATGCACTGAAGGTGATTTTTTCTCTGAAGGGTTTCACTGTCTTCTCCTTCTTCTGTCTGTTTCTTCTCTGCATGGAGAGCCTAAGAATAGGAACATTAAATATCAATGGAGGGAGGGACAGGGAGAGGCGGGCAGTATTAGCTGACCTGGGGAAAACAAAGAAAATAGATGTGTTTCTGTTACAAGAGACACATAGCACAGTAGATAATGAAGTAGACTGGGGTATGAGTTGGAGAGGACAGTATTTCCTCAGTCATGGCACCAACCTCAGTGCAGGTGTAGCAGTTCTGTTTTCACAACACCTCAGTCTAACAGATGTGTCAGTGTGTGAGGTGGAGCAGGGCAGGTTACAAATAGTGAAAGCGACAATCAGAGAAATTCCTTTCGTATTTATTAATGTATATGCCCATAACTCAGGTGCCGGTCGCATAGAGCTGTTTCATAAATTAAATAATAAATTGAAACAGTTCAATAGCAGTTCAGTGATAGTGGTTGGGGGAGACTGGAACTGTACTACACACCCTTCAGTGGACAGGAATGCAGGAGAGCTTCATCCACCATCAGCCTCACTTTTGTCCAGTGTGGTCACAGAAAATGACCTCACAGATGTTTGGAGGAAACTCCACCCACTAGTCAGACAGTACACATGGGTCAAAGTTACAGAGGGCAGCATGAGAGCAGCCAGGCTAGATCGGCTCTATATGAATCAAACTTACAGGCTAACAGGCTAATCAAAGCAGTAATACATCCTGTTGGTTTCTCAGATCATCATTTGGTTACAATGGATTTTTCTTTGCGGGCACACACTCAGCGTTCACCCTACTGGCATTTCAATGTACAGCTGACCCAAGATAAAGCCCTCTGCAGGTCTTTCTCTGACTTTTGGAGCCAGTGGAGACTTAGAAAAAAAGACTTTGATAGCTTGGCTCGATGGTGGGAGGTAGGGAAAACACAGATAAGAATTTTCTGTCAGCAGTACACAGCACACACAGCAGCCACAGAAAGACAGCATGTTGAGGAGCTAGAAAGAGAAATCAGGATACTAGAAACTGGGATAATTAATGAGACAGATGATAACACTAGCAGGACCTGGAAGAGTAAGAGGAAAGATTTAGGTAGGTTTTTACATGAAAAAGCAAAACGTGCCTTAATAAGAACCAGAATCTCCACTATCAAAGACATCGATGCTCCTACTCGTTTTTTCTTTAAGCTAGAGAGAAAAGTCAGGGAACACAACCAGATGATGCATCTCAAGCTTCCAAATGGCACTGTAACATCTGACTCCTCAGAGATGCGGAGGTTAGCCATGGATTTCTACACCAGTCTATTTAGTGCTGACAGCTGTGATTCTGACTGTGTGGCTGAGATTCTGGAGGGATTACGGGATTAAGTTGGATGAAGCACAGTCTACCTCACTGGAGTCCACCATGTCTTTTGAAGAGATGTCTGAGGCGGTCCAACAGCTCAGCTGTGGTCGGTCTTTGGGGATTGATGGACTTCCTTCAGAGTTCTACAAAAGCTTTTGGACCGTGCTGGGCAAAGACCTCTATGAGGTCTTTAAAGATTGTCTGGACTCTGGGACTCTTCTGCTGAGCTGTACAAGGGCAGTTCTGACACTGCTACCCAAAAAAGGAGATCTTGGGCTACTAAAAAACTGGAGACCTGTGTCATTGCTGTGTACAGACTATAAAATAATCGCAAAGTGCCTTTCTAACAGACTCAAGAACTGCATGGACATGGTTGTACATGTCAGCCAGACATACTGTGTCCCTGAACGCACAATAATGGACAATCTGTTCTTGGTTCGAGACATGGTTGACCTGTCCAAGCTTCAGGAGCTGGATGTAGGACTGTTTTCCATTGATCAGGAAAAGGCCATTGACAGGGTTGATCATTGTTATTTGTTTAAAACACTTGAAGCTTTTGGTTTTGGAAAAAGGTTTGTATCATGGTTGAAACTGTTGTATTCAGGTGCCACTGTTTACCCTTCAGGTGCCTGAAGGGTAAACAGGGTAAACTGCCTAATACCCCTGTGCACAGGGGTATTAGGCAGGGGTGTCCCTTGTCTGGGATGTTGTATGCTTTGGCCATCGAACCCCTCCTGAACCATCTCAGACAGGGTCTCACGGGGCTGTCCTTTGCAGAGGATGAAAGACATACAGTTTGTTTGTCGGCATATGCTGATGATGTCACCATTTTTATAACTGGTCAAAGTGATATTCAAACCCTTGAACAGAAATTGGCATTGTATGAACGGGCCTCCTCTGCAAGGGTCAACTGGTCAAAATGTGAGGGTCTTCTGCTGGGAGGATGGAACAACAAAGACCGACCGACACTGCCAGCTGGACTGGCAGTGCCCAATTGTCTCGGTGGAAATGGGTCCAGCCCCAGTTGTCTTATAGGGGGAGGACTTTGGTTGTTAACAATCTGACTGCCTTAATGCTCTGGCACCGGTTTATGGTTGTAGAGCCTCCAGTTACCGTGGTTACAGAAATACAGAAAAAACTGGTGAACTTCTTCTGGGGAGGTTTTCACTGGATGAGATCTGCTGCGCTTTTTCTTCCTGTGTTAGAGGGCGGCCAGGGACTGATTGACCTTCGCAGTCGCATAACAGCTTTTCGTCTTCAGGCTGTGCAGCGTTTCCTCTACCACAAGCAGCAGCTCTGGACTGAAACAGCATCTGTCCTGCTTCGCAGAGTGAGGAACCTGGCATATGACAAGCACCTGTTTCTTCTGGATCTGACTGATGTGGACACTTCACAGACATCTTGTTTTTATCAGTCAGTCCTACGGGCCTGGAAAACTGTTCTAAACACAAGGAGGAATTGTTCTCAGTTGTATGGTGGTGTGGAGGAGGAACCGTTGTTCCACAACCCACTCATACAAAGCAGACTGCTCAGCTCTGTTACGGTGCAGAGAAACCTCATGGCAGCCGGTCTGACCAAGATGGCAGGTCTGCGGGCGGCAGGGCGGTGGAAAACTGCTGCCAGTCTGAGCCAGGAAACTGGTGTTAAGTCCCTGCGTCTCCTGGAGAAGCTACTAGAGGAGGTGGTAGGTGGTCTTCCTGGCTGGTTCAGAGAGGCACTGGGGAAAGAGTCTGCAGAGGATCAACAGGTTAGATGGTCTGATTTTCCGGTGCTGTCTATCCGTGCTGCAGTGGACGAGTATGAGGAGGGAAACGGGGCTTTGCTTTCCTTTCGAACACCTAAGCTTTCAGATTTTCAGACAGCATCGAAGAAAGCATTGTATGCTGTTTCTGTCAAGGTACTCAACAGAACATCCTTAGCCGGTGTCCAGGAGTCGAGGTGGGTTGGTGAGTTTGCACTGGGGTCATCTCCCAGGGGCAGCTGGAGGTCCTTGTACAAACCCCCCGTAGAGAAACGCAGTGCGGACCTTCAGTGGAGGGTGGTGCATGGGGCCGTGGTTACAAACAGACATGTGGCACATATAGACCACAGAGCAGGGAGTCACTGTGTCTTCTGTCAGGCAGAGGAAACCTTACACCATTTGTGGCTCAGCTGTCCCAGACTGAGGCCCATCTTTGCCTTTCTGCGGCAGTGGCTGGTCGGGTTAGGACAGTCTTTTGAGGATAGTCTTTTCATTTTTGGTCCACACTATTCTGCCTCACAGCGCAAGAATGTATGTATTGTTAATTTCTTACTTGGTCAAGCCAAAATGAGCATATGGCTCACAAGGAGCAACAGGATGAAGGACACAGGGTCTACAGATATTGAAGCCATGTTTAGGGGTCTGGTTGCTGCTCGTCTGAAAATAGAGTTTCTATATCATAAGATGATGTCAGACCTACAGCAGTTTCTCTCTCTGTGGGGCGTTGGCGGCGTTCTGTGCAGCGTCAGTCAGGAAGAACTGGAACTTAATTTTTAGGAAAATCAAAATCTGTGATACTGTCTGTGTTGCTTCTGTGTGTGTACAGGTGGGGGGGCATGCATGGTTGGTGTGCATACTTTTAAACTAATTTAATTATGTGGTTTTTATTGTAAAAGGAAAATTGAACCAATAAATGATTGGTCAAAGGTCTCTCTCTCTCTCTCTCTCTCTCTCTCTCTCTCTGAGTGGATGCTGAGAGTGGCTGGGAGCGCGTTTTGGAGAGCGACTGACAAAGTTTGTGTGTTTTTTCAAACCTTTCTGCTCTTTTTCTTCCACGGGGTGGTGGTTAAGGTGTTTGTGCACAACTTCTCTTTCATCGATTTTAGTTTCTGTATCTATTTGGGGGTTTTCTATTGTTTGTTCGGCGGCTGTCATTGTGGCCATGCCGCCGAACACGGCGTGCGGCTTGGAGAAGCTGACTCGCCGGCACGCTGTCAAACTGTCTCCAGGGGTCGGTGTGTCGGTGGAGGAGTGTGGTCTGGCAGTGGGAGAGATTGTGGGCTATGAAAGTGTGAAATCTGCCTCCCGCATGAACAGTGCGGTGGTTATTTTCTTGGATGACATTGATAAGGCAAATCGTGTGATTGAGAGCGGAGTGGTAATTCAGGGGACGCTGACTCCGTTTTTTTCTCTTGTTAACCCCGCTAAGAAAGTTATCATTTCAAATGTTCCCCCTTTCTTAAGAAATAAACTGTTAGCCAGAGAGCTGGCCCGTCACGGGCAGCTGATGTCCCCGATTAAACTGATCCCCCTCGGTTGCAGATCACCTTGTCTTAAGCATGTCATGTCTTTCAGAAGACAGGTGTTTATGGTGCTTAAAAATAATAATGAGGAGCTGCGTCGGGGTCGACGGGCGGCCCGCTGCCTCTGGGGCCGAGCCTCCCGTCGGGGTCGATGGGCGGCCCGCTGCCGCTGCGGCCGGACCTCCCATCGGAGCTGACGGGCAGTCTACAGCGCACAGTGACACACACACTGATACGCATAGCGGCACACACATTGAGACAAGCACCACAGAGCAACGTAGTAAACACACTGAGCAGTGAGGACGGGGCAGGCAGTGCTCATGGTGATGCTGGTGATGTTCAGACCGCTGAAGCTGATTTCTGTCAGAGTCAGACGGTTAAACTGAAAGAGCCCACAGGACAGACTGCAACCAGAGTGGCTGAGTCTGTTCTGGATGAAAATGATGTACTTTTTGGACCTCTCTGGTTCATTGGGCTGTGAGCTTGGTCTGATTTCTCTGGACCAAGAAAAGGCTTTTGACCGGGTTGAACACCGGTACTTGTGAAAGCTTTTGGGTTCAGCTCTGGTCTCATAGCCATGACTCGGGTCTTGTACAGTAACATTGAGAGTGTGCTAAAGATTAATGGTGTTTTGAGTGCGCTGTTTAAGGTTCAGAGAGGAGTTAGACAGGGCTGCTCTCTATCAGGCATGCTGTACTCCTTGGCTATAGAACCTTTACTTCACAAACTAAGGCAGAAGTTAGCTGGTTTCTCTCCTCCTGGGAGCAATGATTGTTTTAAACTGTCTGCTTATGCTGACGATGTTATTGTTGTTGTTAAAAGCCAACATGAAATCAATGCTTTAAATGAAACTGTTACAGACTTTGGCAAATTTTCCTCTGCTAAGGTAAACTGGGGAAAAAGTGAAGCCTTAGCTGTAGGAGATGGACTGCGCAGGAGGACAGTGTTACCTGGAGGCCTAATGTGGTCGACAGGTGGTTTTAAATACCTTGGAGTTTACCTCGGTGAGAATACCTTCTCTTCAAAGAACTGGGACAATGTTCTTGAGAGGGTTGAAGGACGTCTCAAAAGATGGAAATGGATTTTACCCAAATTGTCTTTTAAAGGCAGAACCTTAATCATCAATAACTTGGTGTCCTCCATGCTGTGGCATTGGCTAGCAGTTTCAGACCCTCCAGTGAATTTACTGTCTAGAATCCAGTCCCTCATGGTTGATTTTTTTTGGGATCGCTTGCATTGGATCCCTCAAAGCTTTCTTTTTCTGCCAAAGGAGGAAGGAGGACATGGGCTCATCCACCTGGTGAACAGAGGGGCTGCCTTCAGGCTCCAGTTTATCCAACGCTTCCTGACTGGACCCCCTGATTTAGCCTGGAGGCCTGTAGCCCGCAGCTTACTGGAACGGTGTAGTGGGCTGGGTCTGGCCGAGTCTCTGTTTTTAATGGATTTGAATAGTTATAAGCTGGACCATCTGCCTTGTTATTATAAAGGATTGTTGAAAGTGTGGAGTCTATTCCGTAAAGAGACTAAAGAGTGAGGATTCCTTGTTCTGGCTTCTTAAGGAGCCGGTGGTGCATGGGACCCGTTTCTTCTGCGAGGTTGGGCCGTCTCTGCTTCAGAAACTCTGTGAGGCTCAAATCTACACAGTGGGCCGTGTGGTGGAGGTGTGCGGCCCTCACCTGGATAATGCTGCTGTCTGGCCTCATGTTTGGGGGTCCTTCTGTGTTTGAAACTTTCTTTATGCTGCCATTTTGACCAGGACTCCCTGGAAGAAGAGACATTGTGTCTCAATGGGACCTTCCTGGTAAAATAAAGGATAAATAAATAAATAAAAAGGTCGGTCAGAGTAAGCAGCCTCCTGCTGAGAGGCTGGAAACAACAGCTGTCCAGCTCTGAGCTGGCACTTATCGCTGCTCACTATGATGGACAGATTAAAATGGACAGCACTGACTCTTTTCCTGGTTTAAAAATTGTTCCTGTGTTTAAGTGTGATGATGGTTGTTTGTTGAAACTAAATGTTATTAATCAAACACTGAACAATTTAAAAGGTAAAATCGTACTATTTTTTGGTGAAAATGCTTAATCAGGTCAAACTGCAGAGGCGTACAGATACTCCATGGAGGGCTTATCTGGGCCTAACAGAGGCTCAGAGGCCTGAGTGGAGAGCGTTGTACAAACCACCACTAACATAAAGAGTAGGTGACCTCCAGTGGAGAGTCTTACATGGGGCGGTTGCAGTTAATGCGTTTGTTTGTGTGTTAAATCCTGGTGTAAGTGATACCTGTCCCTTCTGTACACAAAGGGAAACAATTTTTCATTGTTTTCTTGAGTGTGTTCAACTGTTTTCTCTGTTTCAAATGTTGGCAGACATGTTTTGTTGGTTTAAAGAATTTTTTTCGCACCAGGTATTTATTCTGGGTTACAGGTATTGTGGAAAGGAGAGATCAAAGTGCCAGTTTTTCAACTTCCTGTTAGGTCAGGCAAAAATGGCTGTCTACCTTAGCAGGAAAAACAAAGTAGCAGGCTCCTCAGACACTGATGTAAAAACTATTTTTGTTCGTATGCTGAAGTCCAGGCTGAGAGCTGATTTTAGTTTTTATAGCCTAACCAATAACTTGGAGGAGTTCAAGAGCATTTGGTGCCTTAAGCAACTTTTGTGTTTTGTGAAAGACAATCATTTGTTTTTTGGTCGTATTCTAAATTAAGCATGGTCTGTATTTGTTCTCATTTGTTTTTGTCTGTTTAGTCATTTGTTTATTATTTGAAACCGGTTTGAACAAATAAGAGGTTTGAAAAATCAAAAAAATCTCTCTCTCTCTCTCTCTCTCTCTCTCTCTCTCTCTCTCTCTCTCTCTCTCTCCCTCTCTTTCTCTCTCTCTCTCTCTCTTTCTCTCTCTCTCTCTCTGACTGTGATTTCAACTGTCGGGCCATTTTGACTCAAAGACAATATTAGTACAGTTTTTTGTACAGCTCACATGGAAATATAAATAAAGGCATCACTTCACTTTTTCTAATGTAGGGGTCAATCTAGGAAAAGTCATCAAATTCCAAGTGGCGGGTCATTTTGACCCGAAGACAATAGAAGGGTTAAGTAATATGGCCACTGTAGAATAAATACATTTTAGTGTGTGAGCATTCTGGAACCAAAGATTTTAACTATTATTATTAAAATAATAACTTTTTAAATTTTGTGTTAAATTAAATTTTAAATTATGTGCACATGTGCATCTGTATAGACATGAGGGTTTGAATTTCTCTTAAAATAGACTCTGGCCTAATGAGGTTGTACGAAAGAACTTCCAACTTAGGAGGCTGTCAAAGGTTAAATCGTGTCTATCTCGCCCTGTATTTGAAACTGTAATCCATGCTTTTATGACATCTCTTCTCAACTACTGCAATTCCCTGTATGTTAGTGTTAGCCAGACCTCCATTTTTCGCTTGCAGTTAGTCCAGAAAGCCACTGCCCGTTTGCTTACAGGTACACGAAAACAAGACCATATTAGCCCTGTATTGTCTTCCCTCCACTGGCTTCCAGTGCAATACAGGATTGATTTCAAAATCTTGCTCTTTGTTTTTAAGTGTCTAAATGGTTTGCACCCGTATACCTGTCGGACTTGCTGGAACCCTATGTTCCTTCAAGGACACTCAGATCCTCCGACCAGCTTCTCCTGTCCGTGCCCAGAACCAGGCTGAAGCTCAGAGGCAGCCGAGCCTTTGCTGTGGCAGCCCCCAGGCTCTGGAACGAGCTGCCCCTGAACATAAGACAAGCCCCTCCCCTTCAGGTGTTTAAAATACACCTCAAGGCTCATTTTTACACTTTGGCTTTTCCATCTCCAGCTTGAGCATTTGATGTTTTATGTGGCACTGGGTATGTTGTATATATGTTTTTGATTGATTTATGTTTATAGTCTATTGTAAAGCACTTTGGCACAACTCTGTTTGTATTTATATGTGCTATATAAATAAATGTGGTATGGTAAATGTGGTATGGTGTTCATGTGTTTAATTTTTTTTTTTTTTTTTCACCAAATATCCTGTTCTCCTCCTTTGTTTAAACTCACATTTAGTTTTACTCTCAGAGTGTGAGAGTCATTTCTTTCTGCAGTGAAATAGATTTACAAGTGAAACTAAAAGAGATGATCACAGAATGTTACCATACAATAAAGTCTGGGATTTCTTATCAATCACAAGGCTTCTCATCACAGTGTGAGAGGGCAAATAAAAACATGATCAAAACTTTGTTTCCACCACACCCTGCACTCTCTCCCGGCTCGACAACAGCACAGGTTGGTTTTTTCTCAGTTTGTTCTCCTCAGGTTTTGTAGTAAAACACAGACAGACGTACTGTTGTTTCTATTGTTAGAATTCAGTGTTTTGTCTTCATATTAATGCAGTGATTAATACCTTCAGTCACTGAGGAAATGGGATCATTTCAAACATGAATCCGTATCCATATCCATCTGGGATATTGGCATCTTGTGAGTGTGTGCTGTATGTGTTTTTCCTCCTCCTGTCTGTCTTTCTCTTCAGTTATGATTGTGGCCCGTTCATATAGTGTTCTGATGACTGAAAGTTTGCGTGGGATGCTCTGAAGTGAAAATACGTGGATTTGGCAACAAATTTTAAGAGTGTGTGGATGTCATCAACTGTCCGGTTTGTGCATTTTTTGAGGGTTTGGTCTTCCTTTAGGCGTTCTTGCACGATATGTAAAGTTTTGGTGAATAGTGACACGATGCCGTGTGATATGAGGATTTCATCTTTTTGCACTGTTACGTTGTTGAGATCTTGTGCCAGTTGTTTTGAGTTCTTGCAATGGTGTTCTGTGGTGGTCGTATGCATCTTGTGTTATTTTCTTGGTTACCAGTAAAGGTTTCAGTAGTGTTTTCAGTTCCTTTTCTTATCTTCTGTGAGGTCTTTTTTCAATATTTCATGTGTCTCTGTCCGCTAGCACTGCTTTCATCTGTTGCTCATAAGTTTCCGTGTCCATTATGACTGAAGTTCTGCCTTTGTCAGATGGTAGAATGGTGATTGTTTTGTCCCGTCTGAGTGAGCTGATTGCTTTCTCCTCTTCCTTTGTGATGTTGCTCTGGTGAAGTTTGGCTGATTTGAGCATACCTGCTACTGTGTTTCAGAGTTCTGCTTTTCTGCTCCCTGATCTTGTAGTTTTCTGACATGCGAGTTCTGTGGCTAAAATGTGTTCTTCTTTTGGTATTTTTGAGGGTGTGATGGCGAAGTTTAGGCCTCTTGTTAAAACTGTTTTTTATGCTCTGTTAAGGTGCATTGCGTAACCATTTATCGTTGGTTTTGACATGTGTTGGTCCGCTTCTGTTTTTTCCTTATACTAGTTTGTTGAGTTTTTTGATTTGACGTTGTTTTGGGTGCTGTGCCCAAGTTAAAGCATTTTCAATTTGGGTGCAGTGTGCACAGGCGCTGGCGCCAGCCTCGCGCTGCACCCAGCTCGGTGCAGACCAGTGCGACCTTGCCTCCTGGCTCCTGCTTAACTGCTGCTGTTGCTATGGCGGGGCGGGCACAGTGTAGCTTAGCAACACTGAGTGACAGTGCTTTGACCAATGAAAAGAGAGTACATACTCACTGATGTGTGTGAATGAGCTCCGCTCATTGGTCAAACAGTGGGAGAGGGGGCAGACTCTAAGGGACAAAGTGCGTCCCTTATTGGTTCAATACGGGATGTGTGTTTTGGTTGTTAATGATCTGTCATTAAAAGCAACATGCATCAATATGTCATTTCATTTCATTACTAGCCTTTTAAGTCAAAATACACACTCAATTAGTAACTCAGGTTCTAGACCGCCAAGGATCTTGATCCTGGTGGCTAATCTTACATTTTCAAGGATGAGGAATACAATGGTACTATTTACAACATGCTAGCATCTACCTAACTGCATATTTCTGGCATTCAGTTAATTAAATAATAGTAAAAACCATCAAAACATGTATTACGGTAGAGTATACTGTACATGTTTTCTAAGATGTTGACAGATACACCATGAAATGTGTGTGTTATGGCAATGGCCAAAGTGGAACTTTACAGCAGCACAGAGACAGGATACCATTTAGCCTAAAGGCATTTTTCATAAAGCCAAAGAGGAAGGAAAGTATTACAACACAAAGTTTCATATGATGACAGGGCAGTGCGCTGAAGTGCTGCCTTGGCACATTTGCATCTTCCACAACACCCCTTTTTGCAACCACAGTGGAGGGGTGTTCAGGGACTGCAACTAATGCCAAGCAGCACTACATACAAAGAGGGCAGCTTACAATGCTGGTCACTGCTGGGGACAGGCCATGGTTGCAGTACCTGAACTCCCCTCCCCAGGTGACTGGGGGTGGAAGAGGAAGGACACAGAATGAACGAATGAATAATTTAACCCACTTTTTTATACCTGTAAAATGTGTCATGTGACAACAAAGTTGTTTCTGATTCTGACAGGGGGACGGGAAGTTGACTGGACCACACTACCAGAAGCAAGCCTGGCATGTCGCAACCTCCTCCACTGTGGTTGCAAAAAGGGGTGTTGTGGAAAATGCAAATGTGCCAAGGCAGCACTTCAGCGCACTGCCCTGTCATCATATGAAACTTTGTGCTGTGGCAAGAAAAATCCACCCAAAATATTTAGTAAACAGAGAAATATAGTGGGGCTGTGGCTCGATTAAAATATTTAATCAGATTAATAGCATGATTGTCCATAGTTAATCATGATTAATCGCAAATTAATTGCATATTTTTTATCTGTTCTAAATCTACCTTAAACAGATTATTTTCAAGTTTTTAATACTCATATCAACATGGGAGTAGACCAATACTTGCTTTCTGTTAATGCAGCATGTTTATTATTATTGCAACGATGACAAATACTGTCCAGAATCTCCAAGTAACAAAAGATGTAAAAACAACAACAACAACAACAACAACAAGAACAACAACAACAATAATAATAATAATGAGGTGCACATAGTAAAAAATAAAAAAGGCTGAAATTATAAACTCAAGCCCAACAAATAACAGATGGGCATAACTGCAACATTACATTGTAATGATGTAGCCACCCATCTGGCGACCACTGTGGAAAGTTTACAGGTGGTAGAGGTGTCCATTGGCAGGGTTGCCAACTCTCACGCATTGGCCGTGACATTCAGCCTCAATCTCACGCTCTCACACTCAAGAGAGAAATCTCATGCCAAATCTGACTTTTCTATTGTAATTTTTTCCACTCATCATGTGTACTCATTTGTGACTATAAACAAGCTCAAGTCTTACATAGGCTCTAAACCACTCCAGTGTCTGATGAGTTATATTTTCTCTGATTGTTGATTCACTGAAAACATTACCGTCATTACGTCAGTGACGTCCGTCTGCTGCTCGGGTGCTGCTACTTCAGTTGGTCAGAGCAGCAGAGCAGAGAGGCACGGTGGCCAGATATGAAATTAGAGCAGTTATCCGATAACCGCTTGATATAAACAAAAGTCGGTTTATAATGAAAGTATGGCAGCCAGTCAGGTCTGACAGGAGCCTCTGGCTGTCAGTTGGACGCTTTCTGAAGAAGGAGGAAGTTACCTCCAGCCAGCACCGCACCAGCACCACGCCGGCACCGGCCGCGGGACCCGGTCTGCCGGATCTGACATATGCGCCACGCACACAGACTGCCGTACTTTCATTATAAACCGACTTTTGTTTAAACAGGGTTGCAGCAGCACAACGGACAATGACTCAGGCAACACGGCTGATTAGTATTGGCCATTCGCCAGTAATCGTGCTGTGCACATTAAACAATATACAAGAGGCAGGAGGAAAGTTGCATGATTTCACCTCTTGATTTCTCAAACTATGAAGTTGGCAAAGGTTCAAACACCACTGCGTTAATCGCCCGTTAAAAAAATTGGATTCGGATTAACGCAAAAGGATTTTATGTTAATTAGTTAATAACACATTAACTTCCACAGCCATAAAATATAGATGTGATCTAACGATTTTCGTTAGATCACATCTATATTTTCACAGGAGTTAACAGGAGTTGCTTGGGCCAAACACAATCACTTCTGTTTTCTTTTCATTAAAGTTTAAAAAGTTTAGGGCCATCCAAGCTCTGATGTCATCAAGACATGACAGAAGCAGTTTAATTGAAAAGGCATCTCTTTTCTTCAGGGGCACATACATCTGACTGTCGTTAGCATAACAGTGGAAAAAGACACCATGTTTTCTAAGGATGGAACCTAAGCTAAGCAAGTACAGGGAGAAAAGCAGGGGCCCTGAAGAAACTTTTGTACACTTACACCTATTAAAAATTATAAAATTTGTCACTCTTTTTTTCAAAAACTGTAAAACTTCTTAAACCTATCTCCTCCCACAATTTTTGCTCAATTGACACCAAACTTGCTACAGCAACCCAGTCTCACTCTAAATTGTGTAATAGCTACGTTGGTCCACAAGACAAAACGTAGTCATTTCACAAAAACGGCTCTGAAATTGTGACATGGGTACGTTTTATCTGCCTAGTCTTTTCTGCGGGCATACTTTCGGTCACGTGACTGCCCAGTTTCTCCCCGGCGTAAACAAAAAACATGGCGGACATCCCTTCTACTTTCGGTGGAAATTGCTATATTTTAAGATAACTTGTGGCTTTAGCTTTGTTTTGATAACCTTTCTAGCGACAAATGTACACTTTCTTTTCATAGTATCCATTCGGTTTATGTATATCAGTGTTTCCCAAATACTGGGTCGCAACCCACATGTGGGTCGCATGAGATTTTATTTGGGTCGCCAAATAAATTTGTAGTACCGTATTGATCTGAATATAATACGATATTTTTTCCATTGAAATTGCCCCGAAAAAACGCCCTCGTCTAATATTGGGGGTCTAAGCAAATACACATGTACTGTACTTGCATATGTTCCGTGCTTGAATACAGCACACTTCACCCGCTCTGGCACTGTTGGAAGGGGTGTACTCCAGCACGGTACGGGCGTTCATGCACGAGCACATGAACGGTCACGCACGCGCGAACGTGGATACAACGTAAATCATGCAGCTTTCCTCCTGCCTCCGCAAAATCGTTTAATGCGCAGCGCGTTTACCGGCGAATGGCCGCATTGCGCAATCAGTAATCAACCATGTTGTCTGTGTCGCTGTCCATGGTGCTGCTGCAACCGCGTATAAACAAAAGGTGATTTATGATGAAAGGTATATATGGCAGTCTGTGTGCGCCGCGCACCTGTCAGATCCGGCAGACCTGACCGGGTGGGCGCGGTGCCGGCCGCGGCACCGTCCGGCACCAGGTGGGCCGGCCTGTGTGCGCCGCCACCCGGTTGAATGTGGCAGCCAGCTGACATGCCGCTCCGGCTGTCAGTTGGACGCTTTCTGAAGTTACCTCCAAAACTGTCAAGGTAAATAAACATCCCTTAACCCCTTAACCCTGGCCCTGAGTGCAATGTGAGACGGTGGCGGTCTCAGAAAGAAGAGCTAAAAAATGCCCACAGCCAGAGAAGGGCTTTTCGTGGTCCAAAAACTGGTCGATTCAACGAGACTGACAGGAGGGTGTGCGATTTTGTGAATGAGAAACGTAGTGAAGGACTGCCCGTTACGAGGGCTGTGATGCAGCAAAAAGCACCTGAAGTTGCCACAGAGCTCAACATACCCCGCACTGAGTTTAAAGCGAGCATGGGCTGGTGTCGCAGAATGCCCATATAAAAAGTATATTTCCAAAAAAGGGTCTTGAAAAAGATGGGTCGTCTTATATTCAGATCAATACGGTATTTCTTCCATGTCCAGTCTAGCCTATTTAAGATCTATATCTGCAGTACACCTTTTAGCCACATGAGGGAGCTCGTTGTTATTTTTTTAATTATTTTTTTAAACCATACTCGCACTTTCCGCTCAGATCACCAATAGTGTGTTTCCGCCATATTTTCGCCGTAATTCGCGCGCAGGCAGCCACAATGGATGCTTGGCTGATCAAAAAGAGAGCCCCGGATAAAGACACTACTACCCAACAAGAGAACAATCTATATCTTTTTGAGATGGCTGTTTCACCTATTCAAGATGAAGTGATGTGGAAATGGCACTAAAAATGGCAAGAAAAATGGCAATTTATGTACAAGTTCGCTCTTGTGATTTATAGATAAAGCCTACATTGTGATTTGGGTCGCAGTGATTTGTCATTTTTAAAAAATGGGTCCCCAGAAAAAAAGTTTGGGAAACACTGATGTATATGATCCGTAGTTTTGTCGTTTCGATGTACATTCTTTCAGATTTCCCTACGAAATTGTAGTAAAAATATGTTTTTGTTGTTGCTAAGGTGGTAGCCACGGACGCTGTTAACAACGAACCGGAAGGAAGTTGATGATGGTCACGGACCGAGATGCTCTCTCTCTTTGTTGTCATGGTAACGTGACATTTTCTGTGTCATATAACGTGGTAGTAGAGTCTGCCCAACCTGATCTCACAGAAATCAGTGAAATGAGCACGACCTCTTAATAACGCATTACATGCTCCTCGCACGTAAACTGTTTTAATCATAGATTGCTATGGTTTTAATTCCGTGTGGTCACCACACAAACAGTGTCCACTGAAAGTCAGCGAGGATCCGTGCTGGACACACGGATTCTTGGCTTCAAAGACGTCACGCTGTGGTGGTTCATAGATCCCGGAAGTGCAAATTTAATCGATATTCTGAAAAATAGTTCTGATTATTAGCCTAACCATCCAAGGCAGACTTACCACGAGCTATGAGGTTGTGTAACGATGGCATGTGCTTCTGCCGAGTCCACAAGTCCCGTATAATATCAACTTTATTTTAAGAAAACACGTTTTATATGCGATGTCATATCACGGAGAAGCACTACATTACCCATAATCCTAATCAGCGACGTGTCTGATTTGACAACTTTCATCAATAAAGTGCATGAAAGCTGTCAAATCTTCTTAAAAGAAGATTATAATATGCTGATATGTTACGCCATTGAACACCATCCTTTCAGTCAGCGAAACAGAGCGGGTGGAAAAACTGTGGAAACACGTCAAAAATAGCACTAAAGATGAATTTTTTTGTTGTTTTTTTTCATAACACATCTTTACTCATGATATAAACATAGGCTACATGTTAAGGTTATACTTTTGCTGTTGAAAAACTACCGTATGTATGTTTTCTAAACCTAATTTCACAACTTATTCCCTAACCCGGAAGAGGCGTACCAGAACTACAATCTGCGCGGAGTTGCAACACACAGAGGTGTCCTGCGCCATACGTTTTGTAGTTCTAACATGTTTTGGTTTGGTCAGATTTTTTTTTTTTTTCTTAAGATAGTGAAATCATGTTTTTTTCCATGTTTTGAAACTAGTCAGTGGCGCCCCCTATTGGTTTGCCATCGGGTATGATAGTAGAGGTCAAGAGCTTTCCAAAAATGTTGACCCCATGTCTGTACCATTTTTTGTTGCTGCACTGTAAGCCTTTAAAAGTGTCTCAGGTGGCCATATTCAGTTAATGGGAAAATATGAAATATGAAACACTGACTATTTTATGGGGAAGATAAGCTTTGAAATGGTCAAAATTGAAAAGTATGACTGTGTATAAGACTAACATCAATATTCTAAATAAATTTGGCCATTAATTACCCTTCTGCCAACTTCTCAGTCATTTTTAATCTAATTGGTGCTGTGACAGCGACTAACCAACACAGCTGATCTTTATCTACAACAAACCAAATATTAACAGTTATATTTAAATATAGGCAACTGCTTTCCAATTTCGGCAAACATCTGTCTTTTCATAAACTCACCGGCAGATGTTTTATGTCAGCTGGGGGGGGGGGGGGGGTCACTCCAAGTTAACGTCAGCTCCGATTAATGTGGCTAAGCAGCAAACGTAAGGACAGTAAGCAGTCACATTAAGGCTGAACAGAGTTTTAGAATCACCTTTTCAGGCTGTTAGCAATTTACCTCTGAAATAAAGACGACAGTTTTCACAGATGTGTTGATTTATTAAATGTTCATTTCAATGTACAGATGCAAACAAATTGACAAATTAATTAAATCAATGGCCTAGGAAACTCATAAAGACTAAACAAATTAATAATGATTAATAGGCTAATTAATAGCTGATGACATTAACACATTAATAACAAGAACAAAGTTATAGCTGCACATCTCTGTGGAAAATCTTACAGGTACTGTCCGTGGTGCTGAATCTGCCTCTGCCAGCGGGTACTGTCCGTGGTGCTGACTCCGCTGCAGCACTTTATTATACAAATTAAAGCTCCATAAAATTCACGGAGGATCTTGTTCAGCTCTTCTTTCTTCACAGGTGAGAAATCAGCTTTCTGCCCGGTGTTTTCCAGGTCGTCTTGTAGACATTTGACGGCCCAAGACGTTGACCGGGCCGTACCGGCTTCATTTCTTGACCTCTCCAGCTGATCCAGCTCGTCACTCTCGCGTATCTCTCCTTTTTCTCTTCTATCTTGTCATTTAGGTAAGATAAAAAGGAAGTCACAAATATTAATGGTAAATGGTGAAATTATTTATTTTTTCCAGCAAGGGCCCAGGGCCCCCCCCAGGTCAGGCAAAGGGGCCCATGGTTCATAAAACCCATGGGCCTATGGCAAATTACACTACAGGTTGTTTCTCAGATTTTTGATTAATCAAAAATTGAGCCTACAGTGCATCAAAATGTTTGACTGTAAATGGTACTGTAAACATATACCTGCAAATTCTTGCTAAATAAATCTTCAATGTTCATGAAAAAAATGGACAAATTCTAGAGTCATGGTAGATGACGTGTGGCAAATTTCCGAATTTTATCTCAGAAACTCAATTTTTGACAGCATTTTGAATTTTGCTCTCATGTGAACAATTGGAGTCAATGCAAGAATGGCATTTTTAAACATCAGTTTTTCACTTATGGAGCAAATCAATCATTGTTAAAAACAAATGATCAACATCTCCATGCTGTCTAGATGCAATATGTGTATTTTCAGGTTTTTGTCTTTATAGCTGAATATTTGACAGCTGTTTAAAATCTGCCTTTCCATGCATGGCTGGCTGCTGTCCTGCAGGTCAGTGATTGGCTCAGTCAGTCTGTGAAGCTGCATGTGAAGTTTTAGCTCAGTGAGATAGAGGCCAGGCCAGTTCAAGCCTCAGCGTGTGCAACACTGCCACGTGCCAAAACTCAGCAAACTTTGCACAAAGGTCCAGTCCCATTCCAGATCATCATTGTCAGATTTTTGTCTTGATGACTTATTTATTTATTTTACAGTGGTTTGAAATCTGCCTTTCCATGCATAGGCAGCTGCTATCATGTGACTGGCTTAGTCAATTTGTGAAGCCTCACATGAAATGACACTTGCCAATTAGCTCAGTGAGATAGAGCGTTGTCCTTTATGCCAGAAACTGTGAGTTCAAGTCTCAGCTGATATAAAATGCACATAAGAATGCCTCCTTTCATCTTCCTACTCTCTTCTTGTTGCTCAGAATTGCCTAAACTTGCCTGGCCCCGACCATTGCTGCACAGCAGCTATAATGTTTATTATATTTTAGTCTGCTGTGTTCATTTTGTCCCTATTGTTCCTCCATAGTCTTGTCAGCTTGTTTGTCCTCACATCTGCCCTGCATCGTCTCATTATCCCCGCCCCCATGTTGCATGTCTTTGTTGTGTTTCGGCCAATCATCTGTCCCCTCCAGGCCTGTGTCCTGCCCCTTTCTTACCAGATGTGTCAATCAGTTCAGTTTGTATTTAAGTTCATATTCCTCTGCTTGTTGCTTAGAATTGCCTAAAAATGCCCGGATCTGACTGATCACTGCGCAGCAGCTATAATTTTAATTTGTGCCTTTTTTTTAAGTGGCTAAAATATATTTTGCGTCTGCCCACATCCACAACAGCACATTGCCAGACTTCCGCTCCAGGTTCTCCAAACTGGGGCGTGCCGACCGCCATCTGCTGCTGGTATTTTAATTTAATAAACTGACTATGGACAAGTACCACATACAACCACACTTCATAAAATCTAAATGAACTTTTTAAGTAATATGGCTGCTGTAGCATGAATACATTTTAAGAGTGCATGTTCTGAAACTTAAGATTTTAACTATCATTATTATAATAATAATTTAATTTTTTGTTTAATCTGTGCACATCTGCATCTGTATAGACATGAGTGTTTGAATTTCTGTGTTCATGTGTTTAAATTTTGTGTTTTTTTCACCAAATATCCCTTTGCCCTCCTTTGTTTAAACTCACCTTTAGTTTTACTCTCAGTGTGAGAGTCATTTCATTCTGCAGTGAAATAGATTTAGATAGATAGAAGTGAAATAGATAAATAGGTAGAAGTGAAACTAAAAGTCAGATGATCATGGGATGTTACCAAACAAGAAACTGGGGGATTTCTTGTCAATCATGAGGCTTTTCACCGCAGTGTGAGAGGGCAAATCAAAACATGATCAAAACTTTATTGTTTCCACCACTCCCTGCACTCTCTCCCGGCTCGACAGCAGGTTGGTTTTTTCTCAGTTTGTTCTCCTCAGGTTTTGTAGTAAAACAGACATGTACTGTTGTTTTTATTGTTTATTTATCTATTTATTTAGAAGTCCGGACAATGCACATTAATGAACATTTACCGAAGTACATGTAAATATGCCAGATTGTAGCCCAAGGGCTAATTTCCATCTGAAGTCCTCTACGCAGGTTGATGTTACATTACAAGAAAACGTAAAAACATAAAGCAATACATTTCAAGTAAGTATTAAAGCGTAGACACATACAGCATTACAGTACATTACAAATATGTGTTAAAACATAGAGCAGTACAGTAACAGCATGCGGTAGAAGCGTTAGAGGTGATTGCACGTTTGGTTGGCTCTGAGCCACACCTTCAGGTGGCTCTTGAAAGTGGTCAGAGTGGGACACTCCTTTATGGATGAGGGTAATGTGTTCCAAATTGCAGTCCCTTTAGTAGACAGGGCGTTCTGACTGAAAGAGGTTTTCCTGTAGTGTCCTGTATTGTTAGAATTCAGTGTTTTGTCTTCATATTAATGCAGTGATTAATACCTTCAGTCACTGAGGAAATGGGATCATTTCAAACATGAAGAGACACCTGGACACAGCAGATCATTTCTTTAAGCTGCTTCTTTGATTTTCATTTTCAGTGTCGGTGGTGATTTGAAAACTGGTCTGACTTTCATATTTAGAGGTAAGAGAAACTTTTTTTTGTCAGACTTTAATTCATTTGAATCAGTGACTTTTATTAACTTGGCTTTAAGAGTTTATTTGAATTTCTGAATATTTTAACACCTATATCTCACAAAATTAAACCAAAACTGCAGATGCTTTTATTTTATTTATAAATTGTTATTTTAATGTTAGATTTATCTAATCTCTAAATAAATATTTTCATGTTGTACCATATACTGTATATGATAATGCACAAAGCCATGATACTCTCAACTCATTTTGAGCTTAAAGTGTAAGAACTTGAAATATTCAACTTTTTCAAACAAGTTATTAAGTCTCAGGGCTCTAGTTTCCCGGCGCAGCGGAGGGTGGCGCAGTGAGGCGAACCCCGTGCAGAGCTAGTTTCGACCAGCGAAACGCGAGGGGCGGATGGTTTGCAAGTTTAGCAGACTGAGGTGCGCCGAGATGGGAGTGGCGGCGCAGCGGGGGGAGGTGCCGACAGATTCGGCTTGGCGCAGTGACATTTTGTGCCAAAAGGCTTCGCCGAGGTGCGCCAAAAGCTCGCCATCTGAAACCACGTCTACTTTCAGCGCAAGGCGGAGCGGAGCCGGCGCAGTGGAAGTTTGGCTGGCTGGCGCACATCACCAAAACCTCACAATCAGCACAAACGGTGCCAATCTCATTTGATCTGACATCAGCTGTGACGGGACAGTTGATATGGAGATATATGTATGTGCTGATTGTGATCGTAGCATTGAATAGTGGTTTTTTCGGTATTTATTGCATTGTTCATGTGCCTGACATTCCGGAAGCCTGCCTGTGAGGTTTTGGTGACGTGTCCGCACTGATCGCCGGTCTCCTGAGCTCCGCGCCGGTCTCCTGAGCTCCGCTCCGCCTGCGGCAGTAGACCTCCATGTCAGCTGTGTAAACTTTCATTACGCCTTCGCGCAGCGCATTTTAAAGGCGAGGACAGGGGCTCATTTGATTGGTTACATGTGAATCGGCTGTGTCAAACCCACTCCACGCCTTCTCTCCTCCCCTCCGCCGGTAGGAGGGACGGCGGAGTATTTGCGCCACCGAGCACGGCGTGCCAAACTTGGAAAATCCACCTGGCCACACCCAGTAGGCGAAGCGCATCTGCGCTACGCCCCCGCCTCGCCTGGTCTGCGAAACTAGAGCCCTCAAAGTTATATTTACAGTTTGATTTTAGGCAATGAATAAATTGTTCCTTAAGCTGTAATATATAAGTTTTACATGTGTTATTTTCTAGCAATGGGACGTTCTTCTTCCAAACCTGAACCACCACCACCATCTCCTAGTAAGACACATTTTAAAATTCAATCTTGATTAAATGATCACTCACAGAGAATGACAAATGCCTGCATGATGTCTCTGTGAAACACTGCTGACGTCTTAACCAACATGTGCAATTTATTTCTCAGCTTTTAGGAAGCCATGGAGGGAAATACCATGGGAGTAAGTACCAAACTAATGTCTGTGTGGCGCTCTCTGTGTTTTACTCTTTTCAAAATGACAGAAACTGTGCAACACTGTGTTTAGTGACTGTTTCTCCCAACGTTCGGCGTCTCAAATAAAGGGTCATTCCATGTCATTTCAACAAGTTTTCAGGACATCCCACACACTTGGCTCTTAAAACATTCTGAAATTTTCACCGGTTGTAGGCAACCGGTGAAAATAGGCACACTGTAAAATTTTAGTTTGCTTGGATGGATACTTTTTGAGATACGGCCAATTTAGTGAGGAGGTTATTTGTCGATTTTGGTGGGATTTTCGCACCAAATCAATATCTCAATATTAGCGATGGCCTAAAATGCATGTCCTAAAATGTTATGTTTTCGGTTTGTTTGTTCATCTGTCCGTATGCACGTCCCATTCTCATGAACACGATACCTCAGGAATGCCTTGTGGGAATATTTTCATGAACTGATTAAGATTCACTCAAATGTCAAATAGGATAAAATGATGAAGTCATGACATTTTATATCCAAAAGAGCAAATGTCACCTTCAGTGTGACATCACAGTGGTCTGCAAAAACATTATTCAACACCATGACTCAGGTGGCTTAAATAAACTGTAAATAAACATAACAAAAAAAAAAAAAAAAACAAAAAAACATTGTAGCATACTGACTCATTTTTAACCTAATTATTTTATACTGACATGATGGTCAATATTTACCCCTGGCTTGCAGCGATACTCTCTCTTACTCCATCAGGTCCCTTCTGGCCCCTGAAAATGACAAACCCTTCTGCTTATTAAAGTAACATCAGTGACTGTCTGACCAGTTTGGATCAGACAAGAGCATATCAACCAACCCAGCAGAAGACTGCAGTCCTCTGTCCTCCTCTGTAAAAATAGCCTCTAAGTGAAGACAGCATGTTTAACACTGGAAATCATTCACTGGAATCATACATGTCAATATAATGATAACTTCTACTTTGCCAAAAAAAATATTCTTTAAAGTCTAATTCCTTCAAAGTCTAATCTAATCTAAACTGATATGATCTGAAGTCTTTTCTTTGTTAAACAGAGACAAAGACACAGAGCTGCAGTACTTGAGGAATTACAAACCCCACAGAGACATCCACCATCTGAGAATCCTGCTTCATGGTCCAGTGGGGGCTGGAAAATCCAGTTTCATCAACTCTGTCGACAACGCCCTACGAAGCAGAATCACAGGCAGACCATTGGCCGAGGCAAATGCCAGTGCAAGTTTCACCAAGAAGGTATGAATGCCTTTTATTGTCCAGATAAACTAAGAAACAGCCACATCTCTAAAGTGGAAACCAAGTATAGCTACAGTGCATCACTGCAACTACAGCAGAACCTCGATTATCCAAAACCCTCAGGACTTAAGGTGTTTTCAATAGCTGAAACCTCAGATAATTGAAATATGCACAAAAATGCACCAGAACATTTGGAGGAAAAACATCTATTTCATGAAATAGACTATCAACGTGTTTGCAAAAACTTTTGTGCTACAAATAAACTTTAAAACACAGGACAAATATTTAAGCCTATTAGTAAGAATACAGTTGTTTATTGGCTTTTTTTTGACTGCACAAACACACACACACACACACACACACAACAAAAAAAACAATGAATAACTGAACAATTTGCTGGTGGACAAACTGTAACAAAATAATCAGATCAGCAGGATGCTGTGCTGAAGGCTACAGCAGAGTAGGGCACAGCTTGGAGTGGGAAGGAGAAAAAAAACTATGGAAATGGTCACTGTGGTTGACCAGTCATTCTGTGACACTGGGAGATAGATAATCAAGGACCTACTATAGTCACAGTACTACAGCAGGGGGCATTTTGAAAATTAAAAATAAGTCTAAGCCCACCATACCATAGCATTATCATAACATCAGCACTGTCATCCCTGTGCTTTATAGTATGAAACCTACAAAATCAAAAAAGGAAAGCCCGGAGACTTTTACCCTTTTGTCCTCAGTGACACTATGGGTCTTGAGATGAAGGAGGACAGAGGAGTCCATCCAGAGGACATCAAACTGGCCTTGAAGGGACGTGTGAAAGACGGTTACACGGTAAAATTAACTCATCTCAGCTTTGGGATGAAAGCCTCTTTGCTGACAAAGATATTTAATGAAAATTCTGTTTACATCATTACTTAAATGGATTTTGCATTGTTTTCTAGTTCAATCCTGCATCTAAACTGTCATCTGACAGTCTGTATTACAACGCAGAACCAACTCTAAATGACAAAGTTCATGTTCTGGTGTGTGTTGTACCTGCTGACACAGCAGCTCAACTGACTGAGAGCTTTGTGAAGAAGATAAAGGACATCAGAGAGACGGCCAGTCACCTGAGTAAGAGCAAACATCAGGATGTTCATTACTTTGTGTGTAAAGCTGTGGTGCCACATTGAGATTAGTCAGTGTTACCTTGAAAACTGTATTCTTAAAGGACTGAACAGTTTCCTGTTGTGTATCTGCAGGAATTCCCCAGCTGGCCATCATCACCAAAATTGATTTAGCCTGCCCAGAGATCCAGGAAGATCTGAAGAATGTCTATAAGAGCAAGTACCTGAAGGAAACAGTGAGTTTGTACTAGTAATTTTATGATAGATGGTAAAGAGATTTTATAATTTTATTCATTGCTCAAAAAAATTAAGGGAACACTTACATCACACATCAGAGCCTGATGAATGAATTATTCAAGCTGTTCCTTTTGTTACTTTAAACTTAGATGGAGAAATTCAGTCAGTTGGTGGGAATTCCAACGAACTACATCTTTCCTGTGAAGAACTACAGTGAAGAAATCAACATAAACGATGATGTTGATTCTCTGATTCTGAGCGTCCTGAGACAGATCATCGACTTTGGAGAAGAGTTCATCAGCAACATGGAAACCTAAGTCACTTTCATTTGGCTTTCAGAGATGTTCGTGGCATTATAGAAACGACATAATCCTGCTGAAATGAATGAATGGATTTCCTAAAAAAATGAACTCAACAATATTTTTGTAACAAGATTCTACATTACATATTATTTACCTGCTGTGCTTTTGAGCTTCATGTTTTATTCAGGATGTCAGCGCTTCTCTTCTATAGGAAAGATATATATTTATATTTATATCTATCTATCTATCTATCTATCTATCTATCTATCTATCTATATATATATATATATATATATATATATATATATATATATATATATACATATATATATACACACACACACACACACACACAAGGTAATGGGAAATAGGTGGAAACAATCAGGGTGTGGCAGACAATCAGACCATTGGGATACACACAAGGGGAAGGGCAAGTGACCTGAAACAAGAGGAGAGTGGGATTTCAGAATAAAACAGGAAGACACAAGAACAAAACTTAACAAAACAAAACATAATTTCTAAGACATGATAGGGCCAGCTAGGTTTGGATAGCTTTCACACCAAATCCTTAAAAGATAATATCCCATTTGGCCAATTTCAGAGGCTACGCCGCATCTGTGATCAGACTAATGACTATGAAGAGAAAAGTACAGAAATGGAATCCCGCTTCCTAGAGAGAGGGTACAAGACAGAGGTAGTTAAAGGAGCCAGCTCCAGAGCAGCGACTCTAGAGAGGGATGTGCTTTTACAAAGGAAACCTATGAGAGAGACCTCTGAGAGAGTCCACTTCATCACTAAATATAGCACAGAAGCACAGAAGATCAAAAGTATCATTAAAACAAATTGGAACATTATTGAATGGGATGCTGCTTTAAAAGAGATATTCCCTGAGCCCCCTCTGGTGATGTTTAAGAGGGCCCCTACTTTGAAAGACAGAGTGTCACACAGCCATTTACTGGCGGATCAACCCTCCAACTGGCTGAGGCCAGAGCTGAGGGGTTGTTACAGATGTGGCCACTGCCCTCACTGTAGCAATGTGGTGTGGTCAAATTCCTTCACTGTAAGAGGAAAAACATATGACATTAACCATTTCATCAACTGTAAATCAACTTTTATTGTATATAAATTGGAGTGCCCAGATTGCCACGTGTTCAACTTAGGTATGACAAAGCGCAGGCTACAGGATAGACTCGCCGAACACAAATATGCTATCCGAGTTGGTAAAATGGACTATCCTATAGCTAGGCATTATAAACAAGACCATGGGAATGACCCCTCCTCTTTATTGGCTATAGGGATTGACCATATTCCAGTTGCGGACAGAGGGGGTGACCGTCTCAAACGCCTCCACCAGGGAGAAGCTGAATGGATCTTTATTTTTCTTTTTCTTTTTTTTTTTTTTATACTTTATTTTGTTAATGATTATTGACATATCTGCAGTCATATTATTGACATATCTGCACACTAACTAACTGCTTCCACACTTACATTTCATGTCAAAAACATTTTTTTTTAAAGTAAAGAACACAAAAAACAATACAAAATGGAAAGAATCAAATCAAATCAAACTTTATTTATATAGCACCTTTCATACATAAAACAAATGCAACGCAAAGTGCTTTACATTAAAAAACATACAACCCTAATCCCCCACCCCCTCACACACACTCACACACGCACACACACACACACAAGTACAACATATTTCGCACATGCATACACCCCCAGGCATACACCCCACCACACCCCAGCCCACCCCAGCCCCACCCAAAAATAAAATAAAACATGGCTGAGCGCTGAGGGACCAGATGAGGGAACACTATTCATTCTTTGGGAGCCATCCACACCGGGAGACATCCCAGGCCACGACTACAGGGAGCACCACCGCAGAGACCGCCCCGACCCAGACAGACAGGAGCCCACACCACAGCCATAAGGCCCTGGAACAGGGCCCCCAACCATCCAGGCCAGGACAACCCCCAGGGCGACACCGCCCGCAGGCAGGCCAGACACAGCTCCCGGTGTGGAGGGCCCCCATGAGGAAAACACTGGAGCTAAAAACTAAAAGACAACAGAGTAAAATACAATGAATACTAAAAGGGATAGAAAAAAAAGAAACAATATAAAAAAATGAAGTGTAATAAATGGGTGAGTGTTAATAAATTAAAAACAATAAAACAATACAGGCAACATAAATATGTATTAAAAAGTAAAAAAAAAAAAAAAAAAAAAAAAAATTAACAAGCAACTAAAACCAATAAGAACAATAGAAGCAGCATAAAAGAGTGGTAACTAGAATCAGATAAAAGCCAGATTAAGAAGGTGGGTCTTGAGCCTGCACTTAAAAACATCAACAGTCTGAGCAGCCCTGAGGTTCTCCGGCAGGCTGTTCCACAGACGTGGGCCATAATAATAAAATGAAGATTCACCATGAGTTTTTGTTCTAACGTTGGGAGCAGTTAAAAGACCGGTACCGGAGAACCTCAGGGTGCGGGAGGGCTGGTAGGGTAAAAGCAGGTCAGACAGATAAGAAGGCCCAAGGCCGTTTAGACACTTAAAAACTAATAAAAGAACCTTAAAATCAATCCTGAAATGCACAGGGAGCCAATGCAGTGATTTTAAAACTGGTGTAATATGAGCCCGCTTTCTGGTCCTCATCAGCACACGTGCAGCTGAGTTCTGGAGTAACTGAAGGTGTGAGATACTCTTTTTGGGGAGACCAGAAAGCAGGGCATGACAATAATCTAAACGACTAGAGATAAAAGCATGCATTAGCACCTCTGTGCTGGCCAGAGAGAGAAACGGGCGCACTCTGGCTATGTTCTTAAGATGATAGAATCCTATCTTTGTTATACTTCTAATGTGTGGAATAAAATCAAGCTCAGAGTCGAAAAGGACGCCCAGATTTTTGACACATTGTGAGGGTTTAAAATCCTTTAATTTTGGTAAAAGTTTCTCTCTCTTGCCTTCAGGGCCAATAACTAAAACCTCTGTTTTGTCCTGGTTGAGCTGTAGGAAGTTCTCTGCCATCCATGACTTTATATCTAAAATACAATTTAAAAGGGTATCAATAGGTCCTGTGTCATCAAGAGACACGGCAATGTAGAGCTGTGTATCATCAGCATAGCTGTGAAAACTGATGCCGTGTCTCCTGATGATGTCCCCAAGGGGAAGCATGTAAAGATTAAAAAGTATTGGACCTAAAATTGAACCTTGGGGCACCCCACACTTCATTTCATGGGTTCTTGAGGAACATGTATCCAAACTTACGAAAAACCGGCGATCTGTGAGATAGGAATAAAACCAGTTAAAGACAGTACCAGAGAGGCCCACCAGGTTTCTGAGTCTGTTTAATAAAATGTGGTGATCTACTGTATCAAAAGCAGCGCTTAGATCCAGTAGCACCAGGACTGAGAGCTTCTGTGAGTCCATGTTACACCTGAGATCATTAACAATCTTCAGGAGGGCTGTCTCGGTACTGTGGTTCATCCTAAAACCAGATTGATATTGATCTAAAATATTATTTCGATTTAAAAAATCGTTTAATTGGATAAAAACAAGTTTTTCTAAAATTTTACTTAAAAAGGGTAAGTTGGATACAGGTCGGTAGTTATTAAGAATGTTAGGGTCCAAATTGCTCTTCTTCAGAAGGGGCTTCACCACTGCCGTTTTAAAGCCAGCGGGGAAGACATCTGTCTGGAGGGAGTAATTTACAATATTTAAAAGTTCAAACTCAAAGAATCCATAAAACGTCTTTAAAAGTGATGTGGGAATTGGATCTAAAAGGCAGGTTGTTGGGTTAACTTGGGAGAAAACTCGACCAAGCATCTCTGCATCAACCAGGACAAAATGATCCAGTGTTTCCTCGGGTAAAAGCAATGGCTCAGGACTATTAAAAGCAACGCTCTTTTGTGATAAAAAAAAAGTAGATCTAATGACATCAATCTTACTTCTGAAGTGGTCTGCAAAGTCCTCACATAGAGCATCAGTTGGTACCATGGAGGACTTTTTAAAATCGGTGTTTATTAAAAGATCAAATGTGGAGAAGAGGAATTTATGATCATTCTTTTTAACTGAGATGAGTTTTGAAAAGTGGGAAGTTGTTTTGTTGTTTAACTGCGTTATTATAAATTTTGAGTTTTTCACGGAATATGTCATAGTGTACTGTCAGTTTGGTTTTCCTCCACTTCCTTTCTGCACTCCTGCAATTTCTTTTCAGACTCTTAATTTCAGAATTTATCCAGGGGATTTAGATTTAGTTTTTATTGTTTTTGTTAAAAGTGGAGCAACTGAGTCGAGGGCTAACCTCAGTTTAGTGTTAAAATTATCGACAATAAAATCACAGGGTGCAGGTAAAATTTCAGCGGGGGTATTATATAAAATCTCAATAAAATTTGCAGCCACTCCAGAAGTAAGATAGCGTTTCCTCACTGTTCTCACCGGGGCCTCCTGTTGAATAAAACTGGCAACCTTAAAAAATACACAATAGTGATCTGACACAGCCAGGTCGACAACAGAGGACACACCAGTGGACAGGCCATAGGTTATGACCAAATCCAGGGTGTGTCCTCTGTTGTGAGTGGGCTGTGTGACATGTTGCGTAAAATCCATACAGTTTAAAATATTTAAAAATTCAATAGTAGTGGGGTCTGAAATATTATCTATGTGCAAGTTAAAATCACCAGTTATTATGACTCTGTTATATGAGGAGTGTATAATTGATAGGAGTTCTGAGAATTCACTGATAAAAGAGGAAGCATGCTTGGGTGGTCTATAAATTGTCATACATAAAATAGGGGGTCTGCTAAAAACAAATGCATGATACTCAAAACTGGTGTAATTATTTTGTGGAATTTCCTTTGTTAAAATAGAGTTAGAGAAAATTGTTGCAGTCCCACCACTTCTTTTACCACTGCTGTTAGAAAATAAAAAATAAAAATTTGGTGGGGAGGCCTTAGTGAGAACAGCTGGTGCATCAGCGCCCAGCCAAGAACAAAACAAAATTGCTCAAACTCCAATACAAAAAGAGAAGAAAATAAAAACAAAACAAAACAAAAAAAGGGAGCCACAAAAGAAAAGTCTGGCGAATTAATTGCATACTGCTGATATTTTGTGCCTTCAATTCATATATCCGCATACATACATGTATACATACCCATCGAAATACACACATTAGGTCTACTCATAAATATACACAGTATACAATACATACCAATTGCAGGGAGTGTCAACAGCGTAATAATCTTTTTGAAAATGAAAAAAAATAATAATACTGACCTTCTGATTCCTTTTGATGATGTAGTTATAATTTACGGTCGTCTAACATCCACCTTTTCTCAAACACATCTTCCATATTCCTTATTTTGTGAGTTATTTTTTCCATAAGTTCAACTTCTTTAATCATAATTTTCCATTTTGTTAGATCTGGGGGTTTAGTTGTTTTCCACTCTTTTATAATTTGCTTCAGAGCTGTGATTCTCAAGAATCTGAATAGATAATTTTCATCTTGATTAAGACCGGTTGGAGGTTTTCCCAACATAATATGCTCTGCTTTCAAATACAGAGGTTTTTTAAAGACCTCTTCTATAAATTTAAACACCTCCGACCAAAATTCATTTAGAATTTTACATGAAAAAAAAAAAAAACATGCAGGAAGTTTGCATTCCTTTCACCACAGTTCCTCCAGCACTGAGAATTTAAAGTTAAATTTATATCTAGAAATTATGTCCGGGGTCAGAAAGTATCTCATATTCATTTTCCAAGCAAATTCTCTCCAAAATAAGGAATTGGTGGTTTTGTGAATTTCATTAAACATCTGTTTCCATTCTTCATCTGTTGCCTTGCCCATTATGTTTTTGAATTTTCCGTTATAGTTACTCATGATATATTTCAGAAGGGGTGAATATTCTGTATTTGTTTTACCTGTTTTATCTTTAAATAACTTCTTATTTGCAGGTATCTGTAAAATTGATTATTTTGTAGGTTATAGTTTTGATACATTTTCATAAGAATCCATCTCGTATTTAGTGAACATTTGCCAAAATCTAACCAAACCCTTCCCAGCCCATGTATGGAAGACACTGTCTATTGTGTTTGCTTTAAATTTTGGATCCCCTGAAATTTCCTTCAAATGAATTGTTTCATCTTCCTTTATGTTCGTTAACTTGCAAATTCTCTCCCATGTTTTAAATGTATGGGGGACACAGTAGTTATTTATCCTAGAGATTTTTTTTTATTATTATTTTGACAAAATATTATTGAACTCAATGATTGTTTTCATTCAATTTCTGTTCCTTTCCATTTTGGGTTCGCTGTATCACTCATCCATATCATTAAGTGCTTAATCTGGCAGCATAAAAATAGCTGCTCGGGTCTGGCAAGGCTAGCCCTCCACGTTTTTTTTATAAGTTTTAAATTTTTTCATTTCACTCTTGGTTTTTTATCTTCCCATATGAATTTTCTGAGAGTTTGATCCCATTGTTTAAAGTCATTAGGAAATACATAAGTTGGTAAACTTTGAAATAGAAACAAAAATCTGGGAAGTGTAATCATTTCGATGGATTTTATTTTTTCAAAGATTCGTCTATAGAGATTCGTCTAAAGATTTATAGACTCGTCTATAATTTGTTCTATCAATCTCGAATAATTTACGTCAAAAAGTTCCTCCAGATTTTTTGGGACTGTAATACTAGTATTTTAATTTAGTGCATTCCCATTTAAAATTGTACTTCTTCTTGACTTCTCTTCTGATTGGCTCTCCTATTACCATTTCTTCTGTTTTATGAACATTTAATTTCATTCATTCATTCATTCATCTTCTAAACCGCTTATCCTCACTAGGGTCGTGGGGGGTGCTGGAGCCTATCCCAGCGCAGAGGAACACCCTGTGAAACACCCTGGACAGGTCGCCAGTCCATCGCAGGGCAGACAGACACACACTGACATCCACACACAGTCACACCTAGGGGCAATTTAGCGTCTCCAATTCACCTAACCTGCATGTCTTTGGACGGTGGGAGGAAACCGGAGTGCCCGGAGGAAACCCACGCAGACACGGGGAGAACATGCAAACTCCACACAGAAAGGACCTTGGGTGGGAATCGAACCCAGGACCTTCTCACTGTGAGGCGACAGTGCTAACCACTGCACCACCGTGCCGCCAACATTTAATTTATAACCAGAAAATGAACTATATTTTTCTATTTCTTTCATTAACAATGGTAACGATTTGTTGATATTTGTTAAAAACACCATCACATCATCTGCATAAAATGCTAACTTGTGTTCATCTTCTCTAATTGCTATTCCTGTTATATTTTTTTATTTTTTCTAATACTTTCAGCCAAAGGTTCCATACATAACGCAAATATTTGTGGTGATAAAGGATCCCCTTGTCTCGTTCCTTTCTCCTGCATGAAAATTTCCGATAGTGTCCCGTTGACTCTTACTCTGGCGTTTGGATGATTATATGTTATCTTTAGTATCGTTGTAAGCTTATTGTGAAAACCAAATGCCTCACGTGTCAAATATAAAGGGCCATAATAGTCACCATGTTTCTTTTTCCAAAATCCAGTTAAATACTCTACACAAGATTGGGCTTAAGATCTCCTTGGAAGTTTTACAGAATTCATTTGTATATCCATCACTTCCCAGGCTCCTATCCTTCTTTGCATAGTTGATAAAATTTCTTCAACTGTGATTGCTTGTATTAATTGTGAATTTTGATCATCCGTCACCTGGGGTAAGTTTAACAGACAATCCGCTATCTTGGATGTTTCAGTATGATAATTAGAGTTTTCCCCTTTTATTTTAGAGATTATAGCTTGTTCCTTTTGCTTTTTCTAACTTAAAAGTCCCATATTATGCAAAATTCACTTTAGAGTGGTTTTTTAACAATAATATGCATCCCCTAGTCTGTCTACAAACCCCCCAAAATGAAAAAAAGTTTATCCTCTCGCTCTCTTGCTTGCTCCATCTTTCAGAAAATGTGTGCTCAAGCAGGCTGTTTTGAGTTTTTCCCCGCATGACGTCATGAAGGGAAATAACTCCTCCTCCAGGTTGGTGCCACCATAGACGGGTGCCACCGTCTATGGGTGCCACCGCCCCAGATAAATGTTTGCCCTGCCCTCAGAAACTCGCCTCGCAAACGCCGCTCCGGTAAAACAATCATGTCGAAGGTACGAGCAAAGCACGGCAGCTGCTCTGTTGTTGGCTGTTGTCGGCTGTTACTACCACATGTTAGTGCTTGATAGATATCCCCCGTGGTACTTTTCCGAAAAACTAATGGCCCTGGTTGTACGCAGTTCTTCTGCTTGGTATGATCGTGTAACTTTGGTTAGTACCAAGCTGCTAACGTTAATTTCAGTAACAGGATGGTAGCCGTTACAGTTGAGGCTAACCTGAGACGTGTTTGTGTCTGCAAAATCAAGCTGATAAGGCTGCATTCAGACAAAAAGGCTTTGCATGCCAGACTATACTTGAAGGTGTACCCCTCTTCAAGGTCCACTTTCCAAAGGCCATGAAGGGAGAATGCAGAGCTAAACCACTAAAGACAGAGCCGACATTCCGTTAGTGTTAAATTATTTTTTTTTATTTTTCAACCAAAACATATGTTTTGGGCCTGTTGTATTGGGTATTGCTCTTAAATGTTATAAGAATTTCAACATAAAATAATAGTAAAAACTAAAACACACACAAAAAAACAACCTTATAAAAACAGTAAATTAGATAAAGTGTCAAATGTCAGGAGGCATTTAGAGGAACACTTTCAGTCAGAAAAAAAAAAAAAAAGGTAAACAAAGTGTTTGTGCATGTATTTTATAAAACAGGGTATGTTGTCTTTGTGGACCCAGCACCATACACAGATGCAGTATTGGCCATCCCCGTTCCAGAGGACCTAACTGCACAGTTTGAGCAGCCTGACAAGGAGGAGGTCATTGCCAGCTATGTGTCCCGGTTCAATCGAGGGCCAGTTTAAGTCCCACGCAGTGGCCTTCAGCATCAGGAAACTCCGTGCGGATGCAAAGGACCACATAAGCTGGAATGACGACCCGGATTCTGCGCCCCAGGAAGCCCCAGCACCAGCTCACGAAGCTGCGATATGCTGGATACCTGTAACAACTTTAAACAATTTGACAGGATATTTAGGACCCTATCTTGTGCCACCCGCTATCCGCTGCCACTACCCACTACCCGCAAATTGCGGATTTAGGAACTTCCGCTATCCCTAAACGGTATCTTGCGCCACCCGCTACCCGCTATCCGTTATGCCGACTCCGTCATTTGCGCCTGGAGGTGTGTCCGTGGGCGTGTTTCATGCGCTATCCCTAAAGTTGCTATCTTGCGCACACACTTTAGGATAGCGGGATAGCGGATAGCGGGTGGTCAGGACCACCCGCTATCCGCTATCCCTAAAGTTTGGGCTGTTACGAGAGCGCGCCCAGGCGGCTTCAACGCACGCCCCGACGGAGCCTCGCCACGCACACGGTCGGACTGATACCAGGACGCCGCCGGAATGGACTGAGTATATTACTCATATAGACTGTTTAGAGGAAAGACTGTTTTAATTGGACACTTACGCCAGCACGTTTTATCGTTTTATCATAAGCCAGCAGCTGTGCTATATTTTTATTTTTAATATTTTATTTGCCCAATCTACCTTGTCAATAAATTAGTTTACACATAGTTCCACCTCTGCCTCTTGTGTGTCTGTGGTGTGGCCCGGGGATTTTACTCAATCAGTACAACCTTGTGACACGACCACTTGGACACATGTGGCTCCACCTCCAGAATTAACTCGCCTATAATATAATATATAATATGTATATAAAGCCACCTTGCTTTAGCCTCAGTAGAACCCCTGAGAAAATCTACCTCCCTCTCTCCATCGCAGGTTTAGGATTTAGGATTTAGGATAGCGCAGCCTGCCCTTAAAGGCAATGGCACCTGGCACACTGATTAGTTTAACTGGCGTAACGCCCAAAACACGCCTATGCATAATATAGCGGGTAGCGCAGGTGTTTTGCGGATAGCGGGAGGTGCACAAGATAGCAACTTTTACGGGGGAACGCCTCTTCCTAAATCCTAAATCCGCAAATAGCGGGTTTAGGGAGTCTGGCGCAAAATAGGGCCCTTAGTCTTGCAAATATTTTTTATGGTGTGTGTCACACTTTTTTTTTTCTTTTTATGTACATTGCCTGCTACAGTTTCCACAGGAGCACCTATCCAAGGAAAAAAGTGAACATTTCACCAAAATGTAAGTGGACAAGCAGAAGTGGATAAGAAGTAAGCTTGGCCTAACCCTTTCAAGTGCATAAAACATAAGTCATTTGTGTCATGTGACTAATGTGGAGCTGGAGAACAGTATCATTTACACAAAACAACACTGCCTCGAATTTTGACTAAACTGACTAAAACATTATTGATACATACAGACATATTTATGCTGAATTATAGCGAGGTAAGAGCATTATCTTGTGAAAAATAAATGACAGGGCACTGTTATGATAAACGTCTCTGCTTCAAAACATCACAAAACCTTAGGCCTACTTTGTCAGCATTGATTAAATGTTACTAGTCTTGACATTACATGCTTGAAGCAGTCTAACTGAGCATACGTTGAGGCTAGTAAAAGTCCTCTGACGACAAAACTTTTTCCGCAGACTGTAAGAATATAGATAACTATAATGTTATTCCACTTTTCACAATATCGTGCATTCCCCAAAAGAACTCCGATGAGACAGCGGAGACGTAACCGTTAGCAGGAGCTAACGTTACCTAGCTACATGTAAGTAACAGTGTAACAACACACACGGACAAAGTAAAAGGTAAAATATAAAGACACAAAATATTTGTAACTAACCATTCAGAAACGTCCTGCTGCAGCCGCAGAGTTTGAATTTCTTCAGGAGCCTCTCCTTCTGGGTCAGATTCTGGATCATATTGGTATGGCTGAACCACATCGCTTCTACGAGCCATACTTACTTTCTGTAAACATTAGTGCAAGGCAGGGTTGGGTTAGGGTTAGGGTTAGGGTTGTCTGTGAGACAAAAGCAGACAAACAGCAACTCAAAACCAGCCCAAAACCCGCCCAACCTGGCATAAAAAGCGCCCAAAAATCAGCCCAGTACCAGAACTCAAAATATGCCCTTAAAAATCCATATATGTTGCTTTTAAAGTCCAACAGCATTGCTATAATTGCAAAATGCACTATAATATCTATAAAATAACACCATAAACATTAAAGGCAATTTCCCAAAACAGTTCTTTCACCTATTTAATTTACAGTATATCAGAACTTAAAATATAATATGGGATACCTTACTTCAGCTGACAGGCACTGGGCAGAGTGGTGCTGATGATGTGATTGGTCATGTGCTGAGTGGCCTCACACAACATTGGCATATTATTTGTCTGTGGAGCATGTGACATATGTGGATAGTTTATATGCTGATCTGGCCCGGACTCAGTTTGACAGGATTTGGGTATAAACATTGGTCATTCAAAATATGAATCTTTATTCATGTCTGCCCAAGCCCAACCTGCGGACAAAATTTGTTACCCGCGGCTGTTCTCCAATTTGGCGGAAAAAACGTGGACTTGGCAACCCTGGCGCAGGTCGTGTCCAGGTGGATTATAGATGTTCAGAAGTTACATTGGCTTATTTTCAATATTTCCTATTATTAATACATATCTACGTTCTTTGTCTTGTATTCTTTTTTCAACTTTAAATGGGATATGCTTTTGGATCAGAATAGCTACCCCTCGTTCAACTGTACTGTGGGATGAGGCAAATACTTGAGCTGATACTAATTTTTCTAATTTACGATGTTCCTCCTTATTTAGATGTTTCTTATAAAAATATTATATCACCCCTTTTTTCAGAACTTGTAAGATTTTCTTTCTTTTGATTGGATTGTTGAGTCTGTTGGTATTCCGCGTATTGTTATTTCATTCATTTCACATATGTTTTTTCACTCTCCCTCTTTGCCCTAATATCTCCCATACCTCTCATTACACTTTTTTGAAGCAGTGTCCTTACTTCTTTCCTGTCTGTGACTCCATAACAACAATATAAAAAAAGGAAGAGAAAAAAAGAAGAAGAAATTTTGGACAAAAATAAATACATAAAAACAATAATAATAATAAAAAAGAAAACACAAAGAGACCTCCACAGGTGCCACCATTCCCCATGATCATTCTTTTGGATTTCCATGCAAGCTCTATTTGCATGGGCTCCAGGATACTGTACCCAGTACAGAAACCTTCAAAGTTTGTTTTGAATATAATTCAGCAAAAGGACATTCCTCTCCCAACCCTCGTCTTTTTTCATCCACTTGTCATTTTCAACCAAATTTGCTTTTTTTTTTTCTTCCAAACTTAAAGTGGAGACTCAATCACTCCCTTTCAAACTACTTACTGTATCATATTTCAATTCTTTTTTTGTTTTTATTTTTATGCTTTTATTATTATTATTATTATTGTTGTTGTTGCTGTTTATTTTATTTTATTTTTTTTGTTATTTTTATTTATTTATTTATTTATTTATTTATTTAGTTATTTATGTATTTATTTATTTATTTAAACTCATTTTACTAATAAGAAAAAAATACTCTTTTTAATGTCACTTCTTTCTGTTTCTCCTCCTTTCATTAGGAAAGACCAAAAAAAAAAAACAGACAAAAAAAAAAAAACAAGAGAAAACACACCCCACAGAAACCTTCATATCTCCATAAAAACCAGTGAACAAAAAAGGCCATCCCAATTTTACTAACCAATAATTTCTCTCACGTTTAACTTTTCAGTCCTTTTTCTGTCCTCCATATAGTTTTCCTGCCACATAGGCTGTCTAATGTCTAATGTCATCCTACCCAAGTGAAGAAGCACACAATGATACTGCAGGGTTTTCTCCGCTCTTCCGAGTCAATCAAAATTAAAGACACTACTGAGCAGTCACTAAACACTACATAGAAAAATAGAAAACACAATGCTCAGGACATGAAGCTGTACAAATAAATGTTTATTGTTCACTGTAGGCTAAATGCATGTTGCAAAACAAAAAACCTGTGCATTTAGCACTAAAAAAAAGTACAAAAAACAGAAATCTTGTGCATTTACACATAACACTTGCAGTACAAAAACAAACAGAAATCTTGTGCATTTAGCAGTTGTATACAGTAAGCTTATGTAAAAATAAAGTACAAAATTAAAGCTGCAAGCAGCTGCAAACAGCGTTGGACGGGCCCTCGCACCCCCCTTAGGTGCAGACAATTCGTCCGTTTGTGCCAGTTTTAAGGGTATTTTTCGGTGCTTTTATTTTGAAAGGCCGAGGATGTCCTAGTGTGTGCTTGACATCAGTACTGGCAGCTGTGGCGCGATCACACCAAAATGCAGGCAGACAGAGAAATTCTCATTCAATCCAATGGAGAAATCCAGAAAACCCACTGGTAGTACATTCGCTGCTGGTGCCCCTCTGGCCACTAGCAGCGCCCCTCCAGCAGATGGCGCCCTTAGCATGTCCTAGTGTGTGACTGACTTGAGTAGTGGCAGCTGTGGCATGATCACACCAAAATGCAGGCAGACAGAGAAATCCTCATTCAATCTAATGGAGAAATCCAGAAAACCCACCCCTGTTTGAGGTGTCACAGCTCGGTCACCGTTTGAGTTACAGACTTGATTAAAAGTTTAAACGAGTCACGAGACTCGGATCTATAAATCTCCCATTTACATGATTTTGCTATCTTTTACCGTTTTTGAGTTATGGCAGTTTTAGTTTGAGAGTGTTTTCTGCTCCCTCTGAGCTCTTACAATGGGTGTGTATTGTGCATTCCTGAGGCAGCTAGAGTGAGTCACATGTCCAGGCAGAGTGCAGAGCAGAGCACACCAGAGTCAAAAATGTTTGAAAACTCTTCACAGCTCCCACAAACTTGGTCCAATCCACATCAAAACTACATATTTTTGTAGGAATTTTTGTCCTCTTTCCATCTGCATAGTTTTCAAAGCCGTCAGAGTTTTACTTTAGACTCCAGGGGCTTAATTAGTGCCAAGTGTCAGCCTCTGCACACCAAACTCCATGGGAAAAAATGAGGTTTTGGTTTTGGCCAGTCCGACTTTGAGGGCTTATAAAATCCAAACGAATCGAGTAATGACAAAATCCTTCAGAACTTTTGTTCAGCTCTGTGTCCTCTGTCATCTGTGAAATTTTCAAGCCGTTGCCATTTACGCCCTGGGAGGAGATAGATTTTGTTCAAAGCGGAATTTTGTGCGTGAATGTGAACATTCCAACGCAAATTGCGGACTTCCTGTTGGTTTTAGGTGGGGGGTGTCAGCGCGTGATTTGTAGGGCTTGATGAGACCTACATTTCGGCGTTGGTATGGTCTTTCTATCACATTCCTGTGGGCCGCAGCGGCTGCCTTTATGTGCCTAGGTGGCGCTACCGAGCCCATTTTTGCACCTTGGGCGTCTGTTTGTCCATTTTATCAAATTTTTCGCCAGACCTGGCCTGAATGCCGAATTTGGTGGGTTTTGGAGCATGTTTAGGGGGTCAAATTAAGGTTTATTTTCACTTAATAATAATAAGAAAGGAGGAGAAGAAGAAAAAACGAAGCAATAACAATAGGGCTTTGCACTGTTCCAGTGCTCGGGCCCTAAATATACATGGAATACTAGGCCTACAAACAGTTAGCCTAACCCTCCATTACAATACTACAGTACATTGGCACAGTGATGTACTGAAACATTTATTTACTTACAGTATACTGTGGTACAGTATATAGTATAGTCATACAGTAATTGCTGCCAACATTTACATACTATAATGTCAAAAAAGGTAATTACCTGTTCTCTTCTCTAAATCTTCGGATTATGGTGGACACAGTGAATCTGCTGATGTTTGGTTGTACCCTTTGTCCGGCCTCCCTCATGCTCATACCATGGACAAGAACATGGTCAATCACAGTAGCTCTGATTTCATCAGATATTACTGTTTTTTGTCTTCGCTGACCACCTCGACCACCTCTCACACGAACTCCTCCTCTCAGATTTCTATCCATTGTAGGGCCTCACAAAGCAGTGCTCTCTGAACTGGCTTATATATGTTCCCTCACATCATTAGCCACAAGTGTGATCAATTTTGAGTTGTTGTGTTCAACCAGTGACACCTGTGCTTTACTTGTGTTTGACTTTTGCTCCCTGTGCTCACATTTATGCAACACAAGTGCATAACAGTGAGAAAATGTGTATAAACTTGTCAAAGAAGTGCAAAATGTGTTTTAGTGGCTGAGAATATGTGTGCAAGTTGTGTCTAACTCTGCGAAAAGTGCTTAAGGTTCTGCCAAAAGGATGACCGATTCAATAAATGGGTTCAGAGCACTGTGAATTTGGTTCAGACAAGAGGGCTTAGTGTTTTAGCAATTGAGAAATACTGTAAAGGCTCACAAATGAAACCTTCTTCTGCTTCTAATAAAGGCCTGGTACATCCCAGTCTGTTTTGGGTTGACGATACATCTGCATCTGGTTAGACAGGAGTGTTTGAATTTTTATGTGTTCATGTGTTTAAATCAGTGTTACTCACTGCACGGCTCACGAGCCGCATGCGGCTTGCCAAGCTTTAATTGGTGGCTCGCATGGCAGTCAGTGATTTATATTGTAATGCAGCCAATACACATAATTCACAAAAAAATATATATTCAAACATTGTTGGGCAGTAGCAGCGTTACAAGTAGCAACGTTACTAGTTTAACTACATTTGTCAGTAGCGTGGTCGTAGCATCGCTGTTTTCCAAATCAAATAGCTTTTAAGTAGTGAAACTATTTTACTGATCAAACAGCACGGTAGCGTCCACAGAAGCTACATTTTCCCAGGCATTTCTCAACCTACGCAACGGAGCTTTTGCTGCGGTTTGACATCTGACATACACTATATTACCAAAAGTATTCGCTCACCCATTCAAATGATCAGAATCAGGTGTCCTAATCACTTGGGCTGGCCACAGGTGTATAAAATCAAGCACTCAGGCATGCAGACTGTGAAACAAGACATTTGTGAAAGAATGGGCCGCTCTCAGGAGCTCAGTGAATTCCAGCGTGGAACTGTCATAGGATGCCACCTGTGCAACAAATCCAGTCGTGAAATTTCCTCGCTCCTAAATATTCCACAGTCAACTGTCAGCTCTATTATAACAAAATGGAAGCGTTTGGGAACAACAGCAACTCAGCCACGAAGTGGTAGGCCACGTAAAGTGACGGAGAGGGGTCAGCGGATGCTGAAGCGCATAGTGCAAAGAGGTCGCCGACTTTCTGCTCAGTCAATTGCTACAGAGCTACAAACTTCATGTGACCTTCAGATTAGCCCAAGTACAGTACGCAGAGAGCTTCATGGAATGGGTTTCCATGGCCGAGCAGCTGCAGCCAAGCCACACATCACCAAGTGCAATGCAAAGCGTCGGATGCAATGGTGTAAAGCACGCCGCCACTGGCCTCTAGAGCAGTGGAGACGCGTTCTCTGGAGTGATGAATCACGCTTTTCCATCTGGCAATCTGATGGACGAATCTGGGTTTGGAGGTTGCCAGGAGAACGGTACATTTCAGACTGCATTGTGCCGACTGTGAAATTTGGTGGAGGAGGAATTATGGTGTGGGGTTGTTTTTCAGGAGCTGGGCTTGGCCCCTTAGTTCCAGTGAAAGGAACTTTGAATGCTTCAGGATACCAAAACATTTTGGACAATTCCATGCTCCCAACCTTGTGGGAACAGTTTGGAGCGGGCCCCTTCCTCTTCCAACATGACTGTGCACCAGTGCACAAAGCAAGGTTCATAAAGACATGGATGACAGAGTCTGGTGTGGATGAACTTGACTGGCCTGCACAGAGTCCTGACCTGAACCCGATAGAACACCTTTGGGATGAATTAGAGCGGAGACTGAGAGCCAGGCCTTCTCGACCAACATCAGTGTGTGACCTCACCAATGCGCTTTTGGAAGAATGGTCAAAAATTCCTATAAACACTCTCCTCAACCTTGTGGACAGTCTTCCCAGAAGAGTTGAAGCTGTAATAGCTGCAAAAGGTGGACCGACATCATATTGAACTCTATGGGTTAGGAATGGGATGGCACTTCAGTTCATAGTATGAGTAAAGGCAGGTGAGCGAATACTTTTGGTAATATAGTGTAGATCGGAAGCAGTGGGTGACGTCACCACTGCTCACAGACCTGTAGGTGTAGCCAACAGCCACTCTTCTGTTTGACGTCACATACCTGTTCTACCTGTCTGCTGCAGCAAGACACGAGCACGAGTGTTGCATGAACAAGCAGCTGCTGTAAGAAAGATCAGGATGCCTGGCCTCTGTATCCACTAATAAAGAAAAAACTTTGGAACACAGAGGCAGAAACTACATGCACACACAGGTGAACTCACACACACACACACACACACACACACACTAACATATATGCAAACGTCCCCCACATTGATATATATGCACTACCTGCTTTGTGTTATCATGTGAGGCATGTTGCGTGTTTTTGTTGCCATGGTCTGTAGCAGTAAAAGCAGAGGGAGCTCAGTTTCATCAACATCATTTTTTGCCTGACTTACTGTTTTATTGATCACTAAGATAGCAATGACTTGGAATGAAGTTGGTTCGATGTTAAAAAAAAAAAAAAAAAAAAAAAGAAGCTGTAGTGAAAAGCGGCTCTCCTGTCGACTTTGTCCTGCCAGTGTGGCTCTCATGAAAAAAATAGTGAGGATCACTCGTTTAAATTGTTTTTTTTTTTTTTTATTTTTTTTTTTTTTTTTTACCAAATATCCCGTTATAGTGCCACACAATTACTGTCAATTAATTATGAGACATACACTATATTGCCAAAAGTATTTGCTCACCTGCCTTCACATGCATATGAACGTGAGTGACATCCCATTCTTAAACCATAGTGTAGCAACTGTGTCAATTAAATTTAGGCAAAAACTGGAAAGACTAAGAAAACACTATGGTAATGGTTACTCGTGTCTATGACATGACACAGTTAAATCATGGAAATGGCTAGTGATCAGAAAGACCAGGATACGCTCTAGGAGAGAGTAGACAGGAGACTGAGGGTTGCTTGGATGACACCATGTATTACAATAATAAGTGACAAAGTGCAATTATAACGTGCAATTCTGTACAGTGAGAGGATCTATATACATAAGGAAATGGAAATGGCCATGACATATACACAATTACATTCCAAAATATCAAAAACACAATTCACAACCCCAATGACCCACCCACAGTTCATAAAAACCCACGTCTGGGTTATATAGTCCGTTTGTTGAACGATGTGCTGCAGGGGAATGTATGTATGGTTGTGGGAAAAGGGGCAAAGCGAATGGGGAGAGAGTGTGTTTGTGGGCTACAAGGAGCCCCCTACCAGCCTGGCAGGAGGGGTGCGACTCTTCAGCAAGTCTGCAAGTCCATAGGCTCTATGCCTGGTCCCTTAGCTCGCCATCATCAATAACCTGGCCTGAAGAACAGGACCACAGTTCCCATAAATTACAATGTACATCAAAATAAATAAATCCAGTGTGCACACACAATCCGTACTAGCAGTACTAGTTCTTATATAGCACTAGTTGCACTATAGCAAATTCCAAAAGTTCATAATTTAGCAATATCATATTATTCATGGATCACCGATAACATCTGAAATATTATTCAACAACATGACAGCCAAACATGATAAATACAATCAAAGTCATTGAATTAATTCATTGTATTTTAGAGAAGCAGGCAGTTAAATGAGGGTGCTAACCGCATCTATTAGAAAGAATGGCGCCGCCGGGCTAACGCTAGCGGCTACAAACAATACACATACACAAACGCTAACCGCGTCCAACAGAATGAATGGCGCCGCGAAGCTAACGCTAGTGGCTACAAACAATTCCAAACAATTACTTACCAGTCCACGTGTTCACTCTAACATACGCTCGTTCCGTCACGAAACAGTCCGGGCACGGCAAAGGGCTCCTACAAGTTAATAGACATAACGGGCATAATGCCGATCGTAATTTGAATAAGAAAAAGTGGCGAAAGTGGATTAAACTCACCTGTAGCTCGCCTCTCGTGCAGCCTCCCCCGCTGCTCTGTCCGAGAGTGAGCTACAGCAGCCTAATAACAACAAGCGATTGGCCGCGCCGACCCACGTGACCACATGACGTCGCCAGCAAAACAAAAGATGATTGGGCTATTAACCCAGGTGACCGTCCCGCGAGATAAACAACAACTACCGTGAGAGTGGGAATTATTACCCGGGTTACACCCTCCCCCCTTAAAACCATGCAACTCCGGTGCATGCTAAACCACATGAACACGTGAACATACAGCAGTGTTGGACACAGGACTGGTAAGCGCCTCACTATAAGCGTTAGCCAAACTGTGAAAAAGTGTTTGCACAACAGAAACTAACGGATTTCCCAAAGCAGAGTACTGCAGACGCTTGGGTGGTTGTCGCTGTCGCGAGGAACGACGAATGGACTGAACCGGCTCATCAACACCTACATCACCCCCACCCCCAAAGTTTGAGACAACAACGGGTGGTTCAGTGGCACACTGTGATGTTATGGCCGAATTAGGGGATGTCTCTACTGGGCCTCCGAGCTCCACATCTTCCTCAGATGGCAGTGTCTTAGGAGTGGAAATGACCTCTTCAGGTTCTGGTAAGTATTCCCCACCTTCCTCCTCAGGTCCTCCAGAGACATCGTCCTCCACACTAGGCAAGGAAGGATCCACAGCATCAGACACCAGAGAGGACTCCCCGACAGCCAGCAGGTTCTTTGCAGGTGAATTAACTGGTTCAGCCACTGCAGTGTTGGTGGGTGAAGACTGAGTAGGAAGAGTCCCATCTACACTGAACCTCACAGTTGATGGGATTGAGACTTGAGGGATTCTCCATTCCTCTTCTTCCTCACTCAGACACTCCTCTGAGTCTACCACCGGCTTCTTCAGACTACGAGTTTGTGGTCTGCGTGCAGGTGTAGCATATTGCGGTTCTGGTTCTTTACTCTCAGGCAGGAAACCACATGGAAGCAGAAGGTCTCTGTGCAATGTTCGAGTTTTTCCAGATGAATCTGTTTCAGGTCGCACAGTGTAAACAGGGAGGTCGCCAGCACGTTTAACAACAACATAGATGTCTTTCTCCCATTTGTCCTCCAACTTATGCTTACCACGGAGTCTCACATTCCGGACAAGGACTCGATCGCCGTCTTCCAGAGTGGATGGTTTTACTCTCTGATCGAAGCGAGTCTTGTTTCTTTCTGCTGACTTGGATGCATTCTTGGAAGCGACTTGGTAGCTTTCTTCCAGTCGAGAGCGAAGATTCTGCACATATTTTGAGTGCGATGTCGAGGGTGCGTCTCTGACTGGTAAGCCAAAAGCAAGGTCCACAGGTAATCTTGGAGAGCGACCAAACATGAGCTCATAAGGAGTGTAGCCTGTGACCTCATTCCTGGTACAGTTATAAGCATGGACGAGTGGCTTCACATATTCCTTCCATCTCTGCTTCTGCTCCGGCTCCAGGGTACCCAACATGCTCAACAGAGTTCGGTTGAACCTCTCAACTGGGTTCCCACGGGGATGGTATGGTGTGGTCCGGGTTTTTTCAATGCCAGCAATGTCACAGAGTTCTCTGATTAAATGGGACTCGAAGTCAGGTCCTTGGTCTGTGTGCAGGCGCTCTGGGATGCCATAATGCACGATAAAATTCTCCCACAGACATTTGGCAACTGTCTTTGCCTTTTGATTGGCAGTTGGAAAAGCCAGTGCATACTTTGTGAAATGATCTGTGAGGACCAAGATGTCTTTGGTGTTACTCTTATCTGCTTCGAGCGTCAGGTAGTCCATACACAGCAGTTCGAGTGGCCGGCTGGTCCTGATATTTACCAGTGGTGCAGCTCGTTCTGGCAGGGCTTTTCTTCGAACGCAGCGTTCACAAGTTTTGATTTTCTTTTCTACATCTGCAGCCATGCGTGGCCAGAAGAACCAAGATCTCACTAGGTCAAGCGTTCGTTCAACCCCCATATGTCCCATGTCGTCATGGAGGCTGGTGAGAACTACTTGCCGTAATTCCTCTGGCAGCACCAGTTGGAATGACAGATGGCTTCCATCCTGCCTCCTCCTGTATAAGACGTCATCTTGAAGCTCGAGACGATTTCTCTCTCTTAACAGAAGTCCCAGATCTGGTAGTTGCTGTCGGACTGTAGGAGGCACACTTTCTCCAGTGTCGAGTGCAGATATGATTTCCCTGAGACTGGGGTCGGCTCTCTGCTTCTCCCGGAGGTCGAGAAGGGATAGTGAGGGTATAACTGGCAAACCTTGTGGGGACTCACTGGCGTAGCAGTCAGGGATGACCGAGGCTGACATGCTCAGAGACTCCACCAAGGTAATACAGCTCTCAGGGGGACTTGAAGCTCTCACCAGACAGCTGTGACATATGGCGGCCACAACGTCTGGGTCAAGTTCAACCGCCCGGTCGTCAACATGGTCATGAGTGAACTGCTGGACCATGTCCCATTCTTTCCGACAGCAGGCATCAGATGGCTGGTGATGGGGTATTCGAGAGAGTGCATCTGCGTCTCGGTTTTGGCTACCAGCTCGATACTGAAGCTTGAAATCAAAGGTGGAGAGTGCAGCAAGCCATCTATGGCTGGCAGCGTCAAGCTTAGCAGATGTCAGAATGTACGTCAATGGATTGTTGTCAGTTATAACCACAAAACTTGCCCCATACAGATAGTCATGGAACTTTTCTGTGATGCTCCACTTCAGAGCCAAAAACTCCAGCTTGTGGGCTGGGTAACGAGATTCACTGGCAGACAATCCCCGACTGGCATACGCAATTACACGCAGCTGTCCTTCCTGTTCTTGGTAGAGTGCTGCTCCAAGACCTGTAGTACTTGCGTCGGTGTGCAAGATGTAGGGCTGCTTTGGATTAGCAAAACCAAGCACTGGGGCTGTCGTCAGTCGGTCAATGAGAGTCTCAAAAGCAAGTTGGCACTTTGATGTCCATCTCTCATTAAAAAGCTGTTTGGCATCGTAGGTTGGAGTGGATGTTCCTTTACGGCCTTTGGAGCGGGCTGGAGTGTACCCCTTTGTCAAGTCATTCAGCGGTTTTGCGATTTCAGCATATCCTTTTATGAACCTGCGGTAGTATCCTGCAAATCCTAGAAAGGACCTTAGTTCCTTCAGCTTTTGGGGAACTGGCCAGGACTTTAAAGCACTTATTTTCTCTGGGTCGGTCTCCACACCTCGCTCAGAAACAATGTGTCCAAGATACCGCACAGATGCTTGGAAGAACTTGCACTTTTCTGGGGACAGTTTGAGGCCATAGTCTTTGAGTCGGTGAAGCACTCTCAGCAATCGACTCTCGTGTTCCTCAAGGGTATCAGAGAAGATGATTAGGTCATCCAGGAAAACTAAGACCTCTTTGAGATGCAAATCTCCCATACACCTCTCCATCAGCCGCTGGAAAGTGCTTGGCGCATTGGTTACGCCTTGAGGCATCCGATTGAACTCCCAGAAGCCCAGTGGAGTTACAAACGCGGTCTTGGGTTTGTCAGCCTCTGCCATTTCAATTTGGTAGTACCCAGACTTGAGGTCAAGAACACTGAACCAGCGTGAACCGGTAAGTGCTGTGAATGACTCTTCCAAATTTGGGAGGGCGTAGTTGTCTTTGATAGTGTGGAGGTTTAGCTTGCGATAGTCGATGCACAGCCTCACGTCTCCATTCTTCTTACGGACAACCACGATGGGGGAAGAGAAGGGTGACTCAGATTCTCTTATCACTCCTGCCTCCAACAGGTCCCGCAGATGGTCACGTACCGCCTCAAGGTCACGAGGATGAATGGGTCGTGCTCGATGTTTGAAGGGAGTCTCATCTTGGAGGTGGATGTGATGTTTCACACGATCAGTACGTCCGAAATCAAGATCATGGTGTGAGAATACTTCTGGGATCTGCTTAAGTTTTGAGATGACTCGTTCCTTCCAGTCCGGGGGAATTGGGGAATCTCCAAAGTCAAATTCCAGATTGCTTTCTTCTGCATTCGGTGCCTTGGTAGTGGAGACATTGTGAGTTAGAATTTGAGGTGACAGAGAAAGTTCAGCAATGATGCTCAATGGCTGAAGTGTGATGTTCTGATCAGATTCATTGGTGATCACGATGGGAATCCTGTGAGGTGCATGGCTGGGCAGGGTAACAAGACAGTTCCTTACACACAAACCTCCAGGCAGTGGAGTGGACGGCTGTTCAATAAGAGCACACTTGCCGACTGGTGGTGGATTTGCATGGACAGACCCCTGGATGACCATGGTGCGGCCTGCTGGAACTTCAAGTGGGGATTTACTCGCCAATCTCACTGCACCGTTGTTGGCCCCTTGGCTCTGCTGATGCCGCAGCTGCAGCAAATGGAGAACAGCTCTGTAGCCATGCCGTGATGGTTTGTAGCTGGCACACTCACTTTCCAGGTGTTGCTCATAAAGCGGATCCAGTGTGTTCATCCCAATCAAGACTTGAGACTGGAATCCTGTCCTGACATCTGGGACCACCAGTGCCAGGGTGCACACATCCATATCAGCACCAATGAACTCTTTCGGGAATGTAATGGTCATTTCAATGTAGCCTAGATATGGTACTTCTTGCCCAGCAGCACCCTCTACTTGTAGCAAGTCGCATAGTGGCTTGACAGGTTGTTGTGAGAAGTGTTGATTGTAGACTGAGACAGGTATTGTTGTTACTTGGGATCCGGTATCTAGCAAGCATGAAAATTCTTGACCAGCTATGCTCACTTGACCTGTGCATCTGGAACCGATTAAACCTCTTGGCAGGGGAATAGCTTTGGTAGGAGTGGAATGTGACTGGTTGATGCATTTCATTGGTGTCTGCTTGGTGGGACGTTGTTGGTCCTCAGCAGTTCCTGTTTGCCCCTCAACAGGAACCTGATCTAGTTTAAAGACGAGGCACTGTGAGGGTTTGATTTTGACCACTTTCTCTGTTTCCCCGTGAACTGTTTCTTCTTCATAGCTACAAGTAAAGGGTTTGGATCATTGTCACAATTGGGTTTTATGTGTCCATCTTCTCCACAGTTGTAACAATAACCTGGTTTTGGTCCGGATGATGGAGTTTTGTGGGAGGAACGGGTTGTAGGTTTGCTGGACTTCATGCTTTCACTGAGCCGGCTGACGTGAGTTGGATTAGGTGGAGTGAGCTGCCTTCGATTGGACTGAGCAGTAAGGGACGCCAGCTGCTTTTGAATGTCGGCAAGCTGCTGGGTGAGCTGCTGCGTGATGGTAGCGAGTGCGTCAACTTTAGTCTCTTCTGGAGTGGCACAGGCGTATTGGGCGTGCGCCCCGGCTCTGGCTTTTGAACCGAGGTGCTGCTTCATACGCTGAACCTTTGCAGCCTCTCTATCTTCCTCTGTCCTGAGTAACAGCAACAACTCAGCGAAAGATGGGGGATGAGACTTGCGCTGCTTGAGCTGGAGTTCTGATATGAGTGTATTGTCCCAGCAGCCACGACAGAATTGATTTAACAGATGTCGGTCCAGTTCAGTGGCTGGGACTCCTCCTCTCTTCACAGCCAAATTTAGTGCAACCTGCAGACGCTGCAAGTAGGCAGATGGTTTTTCCCCAGCATCCTGGAACAACTCCATAAACTTGGCGTATAGCTCATCACCATCTTGGACTGTTCCATATGCGGAGTCAAGAATCTGGAGGTAAGCCATTGGTGGTGTTTCTGGCATGAGATGCCTTACCATGTCTGCTGCTGGTGGGAGTAAACTCTCAAGTATTTTCCTGGAACGTTGCAGATCTGAAACAGCAGGATCTTTAAACAGCAGATCAACTCCAGATCGCCAGGCTTCATAATCAGATTCATGCTGTGGTCTGGGGACACGACCTGAAAATGATCTGAGTCTCTGTGTGGACAGATGGATTGCACTGTCATCACTTTTCACAATGTGTTCAACAACATAACGTTGTATTCCTGGTGGATTGAGATCAGGAAGAGATATTGCAGGAACTGAATGCCTTGTGGTGCTCCGCACGTTGAGGTTTGAAGGGATTTGTGGGCCCTCATCTCCTAAATCCTGTGTTATAGCTGTAGCACCTTGAAGGGGACTGAAGACAGCAGTATTGGGCAACTGTGCAGGGATAGCTGTACTGGGAGCAGACGGCTCAGCTTCCTCATGGAGATCTGGACAAGTCTTCACTTGTGGTGTGGGACTTGGCTCGGTGATGGACTGGCCCAGTAGAGACATTACCCCTTTCAGGACTTCCGCGTAGTCCTGCCCTGTGAGTTTAGCCAACTCTTTCAATTCGCCCAAGTACTTTTTTGTTTTTAAGTCACCAAAAAAATCAGCACACACAGTTGAAAGCTCTAGTATCTCATAAGTAACCTTGTCAGTCTGACAAATATATGTGTACGGTAAAATTTTCCGCAGTTCAACCAAAGCGCTGCCCGACTCAAACTCAACAACAATTGTGTCCTGGAAAACACCCGGCTCAGATATAACCTTAATGTTAGACGATTTGCCATACTGTTTCAAAAATTCCACCACTTCATCGTCAGTGTCATCGCGGGTTACATATTTGATCAAAACAGCATTTGGAATTTTTATGCCATGTTTCTCCAAAATATCCATGTTTGCAATGAGTGTCAACTTTACTGTTGCTATTTACTCAGCTCTGTCTGTACTCTCTCCTGGCTAGCTCGCCACAAATTTATGTAGCAACTGTGTCAATTAAATTTAGGCAAAAACTGGAAAGACTAAGAAAACACTATGGTAATGGTTACTCGTGTCTATGACATGACACAGTTAAATCATGGAAATGGCTAGTGATCACAAAGACCAGGATACGCTCTAGGAGAGAGTAGACAGGAGACTGAGGGTTGCTTGGATGACACCATGTATTACAATAATAAGTGACAAAGTGCAATTATAACGTGCAATTCTGTACAGTGAGAGGATCTATATACATAAGGAAATGGAAATGGCCATGACATATACACAATTACATTCCAAAATATCAAAAACACAATTCACAACCCCAATGACCCACCCACAGTTCATAAAAACCCACGTCTGGGTTATATAGTCCGTTTGTTGAACGATGTGCTGCAGGGGAATGTATGTATGGTTGTGGGAAAAGGGGCAAAGCGAATGGGGAGAGAGTGTGTTTGTGGGCTACAAGGAGCCCCCTACCAGCCTGGCAGGAGGGGTGCGACTCTTCAGCAAGTCTGCAAGTCCATAGGCTCTATGCCTGGTCCCTTAGCTCGCCATCATCAATAACCTGGCCTGAAGGACAGGACCACAGTTCCCATAAATTACAATGTACATCAAAATAAATAAATCCAGTGTGCACACACAATCCGTACTAGCAGTACTAGTTCTTATATAGCACTAGTTGCACTATAGCAAATTCCAAAAGTTCATAATTTAGCAATATCATATTATTCATGGATCACCGATAACATCTGAAATATTATTCAACAACATGACAGCCAAACATGATAAATACAATCAAAGTCATTGAATTAATTCATTGTATTTTAGAGAAGCAGGCAGTTAAATGAGGGTGCTAACCGCATCTATTAGAAAGAATGGCGCCGCCGGGCTAACGCTAGCGGCTACAAACAATACACATACACAAACGCTAACCGCGTCCAACAGAATGAATGGCGCCGCGAAGCTAACGCTAGTGGCTACAAACAATTCCAAACAATTACTTACCAGTCCACGTGTTCACTCTAACATACGCTCGTTCCGTCACGAAACAGTCCGGGCACGGCAAAGGGCTCCTACAAGTTAACAGACATAACGGGTATAATGCCGATCGTAATTTGAATAAGAATTAGTGGCGAAAGTGGATTAAACTCACCTGTAGCTCGCCTCTCGTGCAGCCTCCCCCGCTGCTCTGTCCGAGAGTGAGCTACGGCAGCCTAATAACAACACGCGATTGGCCGCGCCGACCCACGTGACCACATGACGTCGCCAGCAAAACAAAAGATGATTGGGCTATTAACCCAGGTGACTGTCCCGCGAGATAAACAACAACTACCGTGAGAGTGGGAATTATTACCCGGGTTACAATAGGATTTAATATGATGTGGGCCCAGCCTTTGCAGCTACAACAGCTTCAACTCTTCCAGGAAGGCTTTCCACAAGGTTTAGGAGTGTGTTTATGGGAATTTTTGGCCATTCTTCCAGAAGTGCATTTTGTGAGGTCAGACACTGATGTTGGACGAGAAGGCCTGGCTCTCAGTCTCCGCTCTAATTCATCCCAAAGGTGTTCTCTCGGGTTGAGGTCAGGACTGCAGGCCAGTCAAGCTCTTCCACACCAAACTGGCTCATCCATGTCTTTATGGACCTTGCTTTGTGCACTGGTGTGCAGTCATGTTGGAACAGGAAGGGGCCATCTCCAAACTGTTCCCACAAAGTTGAGAGCATGAAATTGTCCAAAATGTCTTGGTGAGCTGAAGCATGAAGAGTTCCTTTCACTGGAACTAAGGGGCTGAGCCCAACTCCCAAAAAACAAACCCACACCATAATCCCCCCTCCACCAAACTTTACACTTTGCACTTAGCGTGATTGGTCACTCCAGAGAACACGTCTCCACTGCTCTAGAGTCCTGTGGCGGTGTGCTTTACACTGCTGCATCCGGCGCTTTGCATTGCACTTGCTGATGTGAGGCTTGGATGCAGCTGCTCGGCCATGGAGGCCCATTCCATGAAGCTCTCTGCGCTAATCTGAGCTAATCTGAAGATCACATGAAGTTTGGAGGTCTGTAGCTATTGACTCTGCAGAAAGTTGGTGACCTCTGCGCACTTTGCGCCTCAGCATCCGCTGACCCTGCTCTGTGATTTTACGTGGTCTACCACTTCATGGCTGGGTTGCTGTCGTTCCCAATGGCTTCCACTTTGTTATAGTACCACACTGATTCTTGGGAATCAGTGTGGGAAGTGTGGGTGTGGGTTCTTGGGAAGTGTGTTAAATTACAAAATCTGAAGGTATATCATTATAGGCCAAGGTCTTGGCTGTTCAGCAATGTACCGGTGCAACCTCCTCATTTTGCATTTTTTTTCATAAAATAGGTTTTTCCAGTTATTAGGCTACTTTGTTTTTGTCAACACCGTCACCATAATGTTTTTTTTTTATTTGAAAAACATATTTTTGTATTAAAGAGACTATTACTTTAATAATTCAACAGCACCAAAGAAACATATTGTAAGCATATTCATTTAAAACCAATATAACTGCCTCTGACGGTGGTGACACTAATCTGACGGTGGTGACAGTCGCCTCATTAAAACATACATTTCCAAAATTTATACCACTCAAGTCAATGGCTTCTTGCTTAACAACTTTATTTAACTATTTGGTACAAAAAATAACAATCCTGAGCACTGTTATAAGCATTTTTCAGACTTCAGTCATCACCGTCACACAGAAAACCTGACGGTGGTGACGTCTGACGGTGGTGACAAAAACCTGCTCTTTCACATGATCAGCATGAGTTGTTCACATTAGCCAGCTTGTTTTCGCCCTGTTGCTACCTGCATCAGACCTCTTCTTAAAAAGTATACATTTATTCCATAATCTAATTTAATATTTTTTTTTTTATATAGAAGTGACGGTGTTGACATGTTATGGTTGTGACAGTAGCAGTGTCCAAAAATATGAAGAGATTTAAGAGAAAATAGCAAACTTCCAGGAGCCTGAGCGGTCTTGAAGCATGCAGTAGAGCTGAAGGTTTGAAAAGGGATCCTCAGGAATGTAATTGACCTTGTAGTTTTTTTATTATTATTTTTTAAATAAATATCTGACGGAAGTGACGAATATGTGGGACACATTTTGAGCAACCACAAAATAATAGTAAATATTGTTCAAAACCCATCGTTTGTAGTTTTTAATACATATTATGATGTACTCTTTCATGTGGTAAAGATATCATTCAATGAAATTATTACTTTTTGTTGTTTTAATCAAGTTAAAATGATTATCTCCTATCTGAGGACAACTGGTTTTGTAGGCCATGGGCCAACATATAATCATTAAATTAATACAAATTAAAAATAAACCTATAAAGAACCTTACAAATGTGCAAAGGACCCCCTGATTATGCCCTTGATTCTTTTTATTCATTAAAATGTTGTAAATTTCCAGCAGAAATAGCATTTTTCATAGTGGGACATGATTTATCCAAATTCTCAAGAATCAGTGATTAATGTTTATGACATCTGAAAATCTATACTGACTACGAGTATTGAATAATTCTATAATGTTGTAAGTTAAAGGCAACTAAAGAAAGACAAGCAGGCAATTTAACAGAGTTTTCATCTTTAGTGCAACTGTGCATCATACTGTATATCAACAACATACAGAAACATAAATAAAAATATAATAAATGTTTGACACTAAATACCTAAATCAGGGGCGCCGCTAGGAATTTTGGGCCCCATGAAAAAAAAATACATATATATTTACATGATGATTGTTTAATAATTTTATATTAGTTTTTACCTATTTTTTGGGCCCCCTGTCAGGCAAGGGCCCTTGGAATTGTCATAACTTTTCCCCCCATATATGGCGCCCCTGACCTAAATACAAACTAGTGTCCATTGCCTTGCTCTTATTTGAAAAAAATCTCTGTGTTGTTGAGGCTCTACAGTTCTATCACCATGACATTTTAAAACATGGTTAGTAAAAACAGATCATTCCTGCTTCCCTAGAGACAACAGGCCAATGTGCCTGATGAAAGCTCTCATTTCAAAGAAGCATGCTGAACTATTGTTCTAACTGCCACCTGATGAAATAAACAGTGAAGAAAAACATCAGTAGCTTAGTTGACTATTATTGCTCTAACCATTATTATCAACTCCACATCAGCAATATAATAAATAAAGTGGGCCTATTTTCTTTAACTAACTTCTACTTTGACATCTAAAAAAAAACTTCTTATGTCCACTTTTGTTTTTTGGGGACCCAATATGGCTGTGCCTTATTACCAAACGCGTCTGGCATTCCTGCCGAATTGTGTGTGTGTGTGTGTGTGTGTGTGTGTGTGTGTGTGTGTGTGTGTGTGTGTGTATGTGTATATCTATCTATCTATCTATCTATCTACACATATGTGTGTGTATATGTATATGTGTGTGTGTGTGTGTTATATTTGCTTTTTTGTTTGTTTCTCTTTCAATGTCTTTATCCTTCAGTGTCCTTCTGTTTGCATGTTTTCCTGTTTTCACTTTCTCTTGATTTTGTTGTTGTTTGTTTCCTGGTGCCATATGCATAAAGATTATTATTATTATTATTATTATTATTATTATTATTATAAGCCTATTATTATTATTATTATTATTATTGTTGTTGTTGTTGTTGTTATTATTGTCATTATAATTATTACTATTATATGTTGTGTTTATTTGACCAGATGTCCCTTTCCCCTCCTTTGTTTACACTCTCCTTTAGTTTTACTCTCAGTGTCTCAGTCATTTCATTCTGCAGTGAAACTGAAAGTGAGTCGGCCTGTGACCCAACAGGAAACTGGAGGATTTCCTGTAAATCACGTGGCTTTTCACTGCAGTGTGAGAGGGCAGATCAAAACATGATCAAAACTTTGTTTCCACCACACCCTGCACTCTCTCCCAGCTCGACAGCAGCACAGGTTTTTTTTTTTCTCAGTTTGTTCTCCTCAGGTTTTGTAGTAAAACAACGTACTGTTGTTTCTATTGTTAGAATTCAGTGTTTTGTCTTCATATTAATGCAGTGATTAATACCTTCAGTCACTGAGGAAATGGGATCATTTCAAACATGAAGAGACACCTGAACACAGCAGATCATTTCTTTAAGCTGCTTCTTTGATTTTCATTTTCAGTGTCGGTGGTGATTTGAAAACTGGTGTGACTTTCCAACTTCACTGTAAGAGACGCTCTTTTTTTTTTTAGACTTTAATTCATTTGAATCAGTGACTTTTATTAACTTAGCTTTAAGAGTTTATTTGAATTTCTGAATATTTTTACACCTATTTCTCACAGAATGAAACCAAAACTGCAGATGCTTTTATTTTATTCATAAATTGTTATTAAAATGTTGGATTTAACTAAAGAAACATGCCATATATATATTCCCTTTTTCCAGTGATAATGCACAAAGCCAAGGTCCTTTCATCTCATTTTGAGATTTAACTGTAACAACTTCTTATATTCAACTTTTCAATCAAGTTATTGGGCTCTAGTTTCCTGGTGCAGCGCAGGGTGGCGCAGTGAAGCGAACCCCCCACAGAGCTAGATTCAACCAGTGCAACCCGAGGCGCGCTCAGTTTGGTAGTTTGGCAGACCGAGGTGCGCTGAGATGGGAGTGGTGGCGCAGCAGGGGGAGGTGTCGACAGATTCAGCTTGGCGCAGTGACAGTTTCGTGCCACAAGGCTTCGCCAAAGTGCACTCAAAGCTCGCCATCTGAAACCAGGTCTACTTTCAGCGCAGGTGGAGCGGAGCCGGTGCAGTGGTGTAAAACATGTGGCGGCAACATAGGCAGAACTGCCACAGGTTAACAATACAATACTTACCTACAAAAAACACTATTCAATGCTATAATCTCAATCAGCACATAAATGTGCTGATTGACATAACATATCGACTGTCCCGTCGCAACTGATGTCAGATCAAAGGAGATTGGCACCGTTTGGCAGCGTCATGGAAACCCAACCTGATCACCTGTCAGTCAAACAGTGTGTCCAGTACCGTGATGTCTTTTTTCCAGTCATGGTGTCTGGCGCTGCTCGTGTTAACTACACAGTTCTTCTTCCATATATATAAATATTCCACACATGTCGAAAATGGAAAATGCATCAGTTCCTTGTCAGAGACTGGACGTTTAGAACAGGAAATGTAAAAGCTTTCATGAACCGGATTTTGTTTTAATCTCTAGTGTGCTGTTGCATCAGTAAGTGATGGAGTCCAAAGTTGAAAAAAAAAAAACCCAAAAAAACATGTATTTATATGAATATGGCGAGGATTATCCTTTGAGGTAAAAACATTCATTAAAAATGGAGGCTTCACAGTTAAATTTATATTTGCTCGTAAAAATCAATAACTTTAACAGACGGTGACAGAGCTGGAAAAAAAGAGATGCGAGGCAGTTAGGTAATGGAAAGACAGGGGAATGAGGAAGATGAATGTAAGGATAGATGTATGGATGGATGGATGGGTGGATGGATGGATGGCACCTCCAGCATCATTCCAGCAGCCAAGACTGGCCTCACTGTCCTGAGTGTTTATTGTTTATTATTTATTAGGATCCCCACTAGCTACAGCATGGCTGCAGCTATTCTTCCTGGGGTCTGCCAACATTTTAAAATAATACAAATCTTAAAATAACATAATAAAAGCAAACCTAAAGAGGCTTAAATAGATGAAAGAAAATACCATATGCAAATAAGAATCTGCCCTAAGCAGAGACATACTAAGAAATTAAAACAGCAAATTAGAAAGTCACAGAGAACAAAAATGAAACAAAAACACTGCAACAGTTTAGTATCTGTCTGAGGTCAAATCCCCCCAAAACTGAAAAGCTGTCCTCAATCCATTTCATTTGTAGTCACAGACTTCACCACCAGAGAAATACATTCAACAGTCATAACTAACTATGTTTCAGTTCCCAGCATGTCAGGCAATCAATCTCAGCTAAATGCTTATTTAAATGATTTTTATTTTTATATTCTATAATTATCATTCATACTATTCAAAAGCTTAACTAATAGTTTGAATGTTCTTTTGCCAATTGTTTGTGTGATGGGCTTAGGGAACAAGTTCCACTCATACATGGCTCTGTACACAACAGTTTTTACCAACATTAGACTTTACTGTTGGCAGTGCAAAATATCCTCCAGCCGCCTGTCTGGTGATGTATTTATTGTAATCAGAGCTGTAACATAGTTCTTGATATAATACATGAGGAGTCTTTGTTATGGACACATTTCTCATGAATAATAGTAGCTCATTTGATTGGTTTAAAGTGAATCGGCTGTGTCAAACCCACTCCGCGCCTTCTCTCCTCCCTTCTGCCGGTAGGAGAGACTGCAGAGTTCTTGTGCCACCGAGCACGGCGTGCCAAACTTGCAAAATCCACCTGACCACACCCAGTCGCCTCGCTCGGTCTGCGAAACTAGAGCCCATTAAGTCTCAGAGTTATGATTACAGTTTGATTTTAGGCAATGAATAAATTGTTCCTTAAGTTGTAATATCTAAATTTTACATGTGTTATTTTCTAGCAATGGGAGGTTCTTCTTCCACACCTGCACCACGATCACCACCACCATCTCCCAGTAAGACACAGCATTTTAAAACTCAGTGTTGATTAACTGATCACTCAGAGAATGACAAGTGCCTGCATGATGTCTCTGTGAAACACTGCTGACGTCTTAACCAACATGTGGAACTTGTTTCTCAGTTTTTAGGAGGCCATGGAGGGAAATACCATGGAGGTAAGTATGGCGAGGTTGAAGCAATTTAAAATTTGGATTAGAATTAAATCAAAAATGGTTAAAATCCGACAACGCCATTCAGGATAAAGAGCCTTCAACTATGGAGTAAGATAGCTGTCAAAAAGATGTATCCGTAATTCAACAATTCGTATTCATAATGTTAACAATTCATGTGTAAAAAAAATTGTTGCACACAAATTTCTGCTGTCATATCCGTGAGTCTGTGAAATTGGGTTCAGGTTAGGATTGTTTTTATGAATATGAATCTAAAAGCTGTGAGTGCAAAGTCTTGTGAATACGAATCAAATTTCTACGAGTACAGAGTCTCCACTGTGAATACGACTTCAAGTTTACGAATACGAGTAGAACGGTGCTGAAATGACGTCACTCAGGTCGCAGGGGAAAATAATCGATCCAAGATTCTTCCAACCGCGCATGCGCATGCAGCCCCAGAGGCAAGACGGACATGTTGGGCAACAGCCGACAGGGTGGCGCTGCTAGCTCCGAAGGAACATCACAGGTAAAGTCAATAAACGTCTATGTCCATTATTTATTTAATGAAGTAGTTATTTCATGAAATATTTCTGTTTTAAATAATATGCAATTACTATTTACAGACTTTAGCTTGGAGGCTAAGCTAACGATGTTTACATGTCGATGCTAATTTAATGCCGACTGAGTTTTAAACTGACTGTAGGCAAAGAAATAAAGGTTAATGTAGAGTGTGTGAGATTTTTATGGAGAATTAAACCCGGCAGGACTTCTTATTATTTAGTATTTGATGAGTTTGGTAATTATTATTGTTTTTGCGCCCGCTTGTGCTTTGATTTGAAGCAGCAAAGCTAGACTTAGACTTAGACTTCCCTTATTGTCATTGTACAAGAAAAAAAAAAAACACAGCAGTGAGTTTTTTGCAACGAAATGTCGTTGCTTGGCTTCCGGATTACAACAGACTAACGTCAGCACGTCATCTGTTAAAACCCTCCCGTTGTCAGACACCTCCAGTTAGCTTAAAATATGTTTCAATTTTAGAGAATGTAATTAATATTTTCTTCAGTAATGATGTATTATTTCATCCATAACCCATCTGATATTAAACATGTTATTTTTTATGATCTGACTGGCCTGATCCACCATGGTTAGAACTTCACTAATGAAACGTAAAAAATATTGTGCAGCAACAACACTCACTGATATATTTCTATTACCAGGTTACACTTGATTCTGCGGAGGAGCCCATGGTACTGAAGTGTATGTCATGCTCCTGTGCAGCAGGTAAGGCACTGTGTAACCATCAGTGGTGTAAAGTACTTGATTACAAGTACTTAGTTACTGCACTTAAGTAGTTTTTTGAGGATTTATACTTTACTTGAGTATTTATATTTATCAGTACTTTTATTTTTACTCCACTACATTTACAAGAAAAAAATGTATTTTTACTCCACTACTTAGAAATTGGATGAAGTAGAAGTATTTTCAAAACATGCAGGTTGACTTAAATTGACTGGCACTTTGCACAGTGCTTTGTTATATGTGGCTCACCTGGTAGAGCGTGTACCACTAAGGCAGATTTGTTACTGCAGTGGCTTGGGTTCCAATCTGGACCGTAAAAGTAAAGAGTATCCTCTTTTGGAAATCAACACAACATGCAGTACTTGTACTTCTGAAGTACATTTTACCACCAGATACTTTTGATACTTAAGTACATTTAATGCGAGCTGCTTTAATACTTTTACTCAAGTAATTTTCTTTGGGGTGACTTTTACTTTTACTTGAGTAACTTTCAAGTAAGTTATCTGTACTTTTACTCAAGTATGGTTTTCAAATACTTTTTACAACACTGGTAACCACATAGTGGCTCTGTTGTTTCAGACTGCACACTTCAGTACCCTGAGCTTCAAGACTGTGCTGCTGCCACTCCCATGTACCAGCACATTGCAGACTGAGCACCTGCTGAGGACACAGGTCAGGTATTAATATTTGCTAGTTGCTACATGATGGACTAGCAGTTTGCATTGTGTAGAGGCGACTATCCAAAAGGCAAATATAGTCGCCAAGAGGCTAAGCAGGGGAGAAGATCTTACCTGCCGGATGCGCTGGCTTGTCAATAAATCTTCGCTTCAAAGGCGTTGCGTTTTGATTATTTATTGCTGATAAAAACACACAGTGAAAACAACCTTCCAAAGCTTAAAAAAGGCACAATCCATTCGACACTGGTGAGCGATCAAAAACCATTCGAGGCATTCAAAAGGCGTCCAAAAGCGGTCAGCAAAAGTGAGACCTCCCCTCTCACCCTCTCAGTTCATTCATAAAAGCCCGCTCCAGAACAGCTGATTTTACTACGCTACTGACGTACCACCAACACCACGTGACTCACCTTGAAAGTGACCAAATATGGCATGCAAAGAAAATCCAATACAAAACACCACAACAACAATAGCTGGCACTTACACATTGCCTTTTGTCATTTAATTGTTCATTATTTGTATTATAGGGAACTGCAGCAGAGGCCACAAATGATATGACAGTGCAGAAGCCACACAAAATAGTGCGTACCAGGACTGGTGCAAAATGCACACTGTACCAAACATATATGCTTATATAACATATATTATATTTATTTATAAGATATCCTTATCAGGGTGTGGAGCAGATTAACAAACACTTTTACAGGAAGAGTATTTTGGACAGTTTGCATCACAAATATGCACAGGCAGGTGCATGTTTGGGTGTCTGCTATATTGTAAAAGCTGTGTGACATTTGGTGTAAATTCAATTAAACTTAGTATATGTCACTTTTTTTTGTCAGGGCCTCTTCTGGATCCTCACATCATGGCCAGCGGGGAAAAACTGAAACACATTCATCCACAACCGGGAATATGCAAATTGCTGCATGGGCTTGATGACCTTCATTTGGTGGACTCTAATTTTGGCCCTGTAAAACTGCATTGAGAATTGTTGGTAAAAATCTATAACTCTGTATAGTTAGATTTAGGAAAGATGCATATTATGCCATATACTGAAATTCAATGCAGATATGTCTTAGGAGGCCTGCACAGCTTGAAGGGCATTCCATATCTACAAGTATGTTTATACCCTTTTTTGTTTGTCATTGCTCCTTGTGTTTAGTACCATGGCACTAATGAAGCTATATGAAATGTATAGTTGTGAGCAACTGCTTCCACCCTTTAAGTTATTAATTTAATGCTTTTAGGCAATATGGAAGATTTATACTAGTCCCCACCACCCATCCCCACATTTTATTGCCAAATGTGTAAATAAAAATATGCCAGTTCAAAAAATAGTTTTTGTACCTTTAATGTGAAAGTTGTGCATATACATTGTACTAAGAACAATTTGAGTTTAAAAAAAAAAAAAGGTGACTGCAAAAAGCAAAGCAAACGTGTTGACTGCAGATTCGGGCCTTCATCACGTCTGATCGCCCTCACCCAGTGGGCCACTGCTTCATGGATGAACTGCTGTTGAGAGATGGACACAGGCAAGGAAGAGCAAAATGATTAATCACATTAGCATACCATTTAGCCTTGAGAGGGAGTATCTGTAAAGCAACCCTACACAACATGATTGGAATAGGTGAGTGAGTATACATTAATATAAAAAAATAAACGTTAAGGATAAGGTGCAAGTGGCGTAACGTTAGCGGTGTTTGGGTTGGTAGATAAACTGATCAATATGGGTATAAAGTGGGTATATGTTACTCATCTCCGTAGCTTTTTGTCTGATAGGTGAGTAGTCTGTACTGTAAACTGACAGAAAAGGGGGTGGTATAATCGTATACGCTCAACCACTGGCAGGCAGCAATGCATCATATTTTCTCTACAGCTTAGCTTAGCCTCCAAGCTAAAGTCTGTAAATAATAATTGCATATTACCATATTTCACCAATTAATCGCCCGGCCGCAAATAGCAAATAGGTTCTTTTAAACGCCTGGGGTCTGCACGCATTTTGAGTATTAAACGCCCACCCGAATAACCGCCAGGGTGATTATTTGCATCATATTGAGGTAACCCAAAATAAGGCTACTCACCTTATTTTTGCAGAAGTAAACAGTTAGCCGCACAATAACTGTGCGGCACTTCCGTTTTCTGTCAAAATAAGAGCGCTAGCTAACATTAGAAAAAAGGGTGCACCGTAACCTTAAATCGACCGACTGTAAATATGTTGGACAGTAACTGTCATCACAGTAATGACCTGGTGCAGGTCTGTGCAAAAATAAATAAAGGCCTGCAGCGAATAGCCGCCTGGTTCTTTTAAACGCCCGGGGTCCAAGTTGATTTTGCATATGAAACGCACGGGCGATTAATTGGTGAAATACGGTATTTAAAATAGAAATATTTCATGAAATAACTACTTCATTAAATAAATAATGGACATAGACGTTTATTGACTTTACCTGTGATGTTCCTTCGGAGCTAGCAGCGCCACCCTGTCGGCTGTTGCCCAACATGTCCGTCTTGCCTCTGGGGCTGCATGCGCATGCGCGGTTGGAAGAATCTTGGATCGATTATTTTCCCCTGCGACCTGAGTGACGTCATTTCAGCACCGTTCTACTCGTATTCGTAAACTTGAAGTCGTATTCACAGTGGAGACTCTGTACTCGTAGAAATTTGATTCGTATTCACAAGACTTTGCACTCACAGCTTTTAGATTCATATTCATAAAAACAATCCTAACCTGAACCCAATTTCACAGACTCACGGATATGACAGCAGAAATTTGTGTGCAACAATTTTTTTTACACATGAATTGTTAACATTATGAATACGAATTGTTGAATTACGGACACATCTTTTTGACAGCTATCTTACTCCATATTCAACTGACATGAAAAAATGACATGCAGGTTAATGCAGGTTCTTAAAATCAGGGATGAGCAGAGTTAAAAAATCACCTAACCAAGAGCAATAATTTAAAAACCTCCGTCTCAAAGTCACTCGTGGCAGTCCATCAGTCCTCTCCATCTCCTCTTCTAAGAGGTCCCAGGGCTGCAGACCGGAATCCTTAAGGACTGAAAACAATGCGGTCACTACTGAATCCACGAGGCACGTATAAGAGCCTAATAAGTCAGCCTTGGTCTGGTGGCAGTACTCCTAATCTTAACTTTACACACGCTTTAAACCCCTTGTACTTAGCCGAAAGAGGGGTGCATCGTGACCACACCCCTCTATTACTCCACATTGCTTCCCCTTACAATGCAGCCAGCAGCAAGGCTCCTCCTCTCCACTCCGGCCGTCCAGCTTCCTGGCTCCACTTCGCTCGTCTTTCAGTTAACTGCACCTCCACCTAGCGTCCTGCCAGCTCCTGGGGCTCTCATACCGCGGTGGTGGTCTCCTTTCTGCTGGCCTGCTCCTCTGTCTGTCCTGTTGTCTTCTCTGCCGCGGCTTAAAAAGCTTCCCTGAGTTCCCAATCGCATACTTCTACTCTTTACTTTTAGTATGTACTGCAGCTGCCCTTATAAAGTATGTAGTGTAGTATGCAGTATGCATGTATATGTGTACTACTGGGACACACTACATACGTCATCCCTGAGCTCCGACCCTCTTACTCACTTCCACCGCTGTCCAGTATTCCAAAATTCATTCAGAGCTTTCCTTTCTGATACGCTTATATTACAGTTCTTCAACCTGTTTGTGGATTTGACAGTCGCTTCCATGTCTTTTTCAACTAGTTTGCTATCAAGTGTTGGGAGATCATGTTTTTTGTGACTGTTTGTTTGTTGACGTTCTGGCTTTATTCATTGTTCTTTGCAGGTTAATTCATCTACAGATGAATGTATGTTTATTGTCTCTCTTGAACTTGCTGGTGGTCTGTAATAACAACCAAATGATATATTCACCATCTGAATAACTGATTTAATCTCACCTAATTTCATGTGATCTGAAGTCTTTTCTTTGTTAAACAGAGACAAAGACGGAGAGCTGCAGTATGTGAGGAATTACAAACCCAACAGAGAAGACGTCCAGCATCTGAGAGTCCTGCTTTATGGTCCAGCTGGAGCTGGAAAATCCAGTTTCATTAACTCTGTCAACAGTGTCTTACAAGGCAGAATCACATGCAGAGCTTTGGTCGAGGCTAGCCCTTGTCTGTGTCCCCCCTGCACAGTATGGACACCTTTTATCAGACCAATAAACTCTGCAACAGCCACATGTCTGAAGTGCACACCCAAGTATAGTTATATTGCGTCACTGTAATGCAGCAAGACATTTAGCAAATTTAAATAAGACTAGTTGAAAACCTGGTGTACTGTTGGAGGGCAGCTCCATTTAAAAAGCAGCTGTTTTGACCTCAGCTCTGTGAACAGCAGCTCTAATGGTCACATTTCTGTCTAACATCTCCATCTAGTCTTGGCCCCTTCGCCCAACGAGCGCTTTCTGAATGTGTGACGTCATTAACAGTCATGTAGCTCTGATATGCTATTAATGATTTATATGGAAATTCAATTGTAGCTCTCCATGCTGCTATTTTCCAGTAACCATTATAGAATGTTTAGTAATCAGAAGTGGTTTCAAGGTTTTGAACATTTTTAATTAACTTCATTAATATTTATCCGTGGAAACATGTTCTTAAAGATCTCTGGATAAACATTCAGGGCCCGATCTTAAACCAGGTGCAAAGTGTCGACAAGCACAACTCAACTATGTTTTCTAGTTTCCAAGCAGCTTTTAAGCCTCCTATTATGTTTGAGGTCAATTTGACCCCATTCAATGTTTAACGTCTCTAAATAAATGATTAACAACATTTTTTTTTGCTTCATATTTAATGAGTTTTCCTAATTTAATGGGTACTACCGGGTGTTAATTATAATTAATTAATTCTAATTAATTATAATTAAAATTATCATAGTTTTTTGGAGGTTTAAACTGCGGTGGTCAAATTGACCCCCAAACATAAAAGATGTTAGTAAATTTGAACATAACAGGAGGGTTAAAGGGTATGGGTGATTGTGTTAAAAGTGGAGGCAGGTGGGATCCAAATGCAGGAGAAGGCAGGCAAAAAGGCTTGAAGAAAACAAGAGTATTTACAAAACTCAAGAAAACTAAAACACTTGGAACGTGTGCATCACACGCAGTAATGAAAATGACCAAAAACTAAAAAAAAAAAACTGAACTGAAGACAGGACTTAAAGACACAAGGAACTGACAAGGAAATAAGACACACCTGGGGAAGGGGCTGGACAACAAGACAGGAGGACACAGGATTGGCTGAGGGGAACACTGGGGAGGGCAGACAGGACTGACACACACCTGAGCGCTGCACTACCAAGACAGATTACCGGGTTAGCAAGGTGTGTTGAGTCTAAAGCCAAAGTTTGACGTGTTACGATGGCAGCTCTCTTTTGACCCGGCTTCATCGCCATGGTAACATATGCTTACAAACATAACCTAATCCTGGTCACGTTATATTCAGAGTTTTGACGTAAATATGCCTTTTTTTCCTGTTTGCTTCAGGTAATACATCTGTTAACCCTTTAAATTAGACCCTGAGGGCCATATCTTGCGCCAAAGTCCCTAAACCCGTTATTTAGGGTTTTAGCATTTCGCAAGAGGCATTCCCCCGCAAAAGTTGCTATCTTGCGCACCTCCCGTTATCTGTAAAACACCTCCGCTACCCGCTATATTATGCATAGGTGTGTTTTGGGCGTTACGCCAGTTAAACCAATCAGTGTGCCAGGTGCCATTGCCTTTAAGGGCAGGCTGCGCTATCCTGAATCCTAAATCCTAAATCCTAAACCCCCGATGGAGAGAGGGAGGTAGATTTTCTCAGGGGTTCTACTGAGGCTAAAGCAAGTTGGCTTTATATACATATTATATATTATATTATAGGCGAGTTAATTCGGGAGGTGGAGCCACATGTGTCCAAGTGGACGTGTCACAAGGTTGTACTGATTGAGTAAAATCCCCGGGTCACACCACACACACACAAGAGGCAGAGGTGGAACTATGTGTAAACTAATTTATTGACAAGGTAGATTGGGCAAATAAAATATTAAAAATAAAAATATAGCACAGCTGCTGGCTTATGATAAAACAATAAAACGTGCTGGCGTAAGTGTCCAATTAAAACAGTCTTTCCTCTAGACAGTCTATATGAGTAATATACTCAGTCCATTCCGGCGGCGTCCTGGTATCAGTCCGACCGTGTGCGTGGCGAGGCTCCGTCGGGGCGCGCATTGAAGCCGCCTGGGCGCGCTCTCATAACAGCCCATAGCCGCTTTCCCTAAAGTGTGTGCGCAAGATAGCAACTTTAGGGATAGCGCATGAAACACACCCACGGACACACCTCCAGGCGCAAATGACGGAGTCGGCATAACGGATAGCGGGTAGCGTGGGCGCAAGATACCGTTTAGGGATAGCGGAAGTTCCTAAATCCGCAATTTGCGGGTAGCGGGTAGTGGCAGCGGATAGCGGGTGGCACAAGATAGGGCCCTGAATCTCATCCAGAAAATGCCAGAATAATAAGGCACAGCAGCTCCATCCTGCTCTGGGGGATATTTTGATGTTTGGTTCTTATTTGCTGTCAAGGTCATTTGACACTGCTGACACCATATCTAATAACACACCGGTTAAAAATCAAAGTCTATCACACATAGACCTGATATTATATCATTTGCATTTATTTCACTTGATACTGACAAAAGCTAACTAGAGTCGTCTCTAATAGCAGCCGACCTTCCATCCAGACAAAAACTGTCCTGACCCACCAGGCAGCAGCTCTGTCTAACAGCAGCACTGTCACTCCTGTGTTTTACAGTACAAGACCTACAACTTCAAAAAAGGACGGCCTGGAAACCTCTACCCTTTTGTCTTCAATGACACTCTGGGTCTTGAGATGGATAAGTACAGAGGAGTCGATCCAGAAGACATCAAACTGGCCATGAAGGGACATATGAGAGACGGTTACACGGTAAAATTAACACATTGCAGCTTTGGGATAAAAGCCTCTTTGCTGACAGAAATATATTTAGCAAAAAGTCTGTTTATATCATTACTAAGATTGATTGTTGTTTTCTAGTTCAGTCCTGGATCTAAACTGTCAGAGGACAGTCAGTATTACAAAGCAGAACCAACTCTAAATGACAAAGTTCATGTTCTGGTGTTGGTTGTAACTGCTAACCAGGCAGCTCTACTGAGTAAACACAATGTGAAGAAGATAAAGGACATCAGAAGGGCAGCCAGTGAGCTGGGTAAGAGCAAACATCAGGATGTTCATTATTTTGTGTGTAAAGCTGTGCTGCCACATTGAGATTAGTCAGTGTTACCTTGAAAACTGTATTCTTAAAGGACTAAACAGTTTCCTGTTGTGTATCTGCAGGAATTCCCCAGCTGGCTGTCATCACCAACATTGATTTAGCCTGCCCACAGATCCATAAAGATCTGAAGAATGTGTATAAGAGCAAACACCTGAAGGAAATGGTGAGTCTACACTGGTAATTTTACATTAGACTGCATATAGATTTTATAACTTTATTAGAATATAATACACAGTTAGGGCAGTGGCACAATACCTGTAATTTTGCTCTTGTATACATAGGCGCAAATCCAGGGTGGGTCAGAGGGGACAAGATCCCTTCATCAATAAACATATGAACATGCTGAGGGCTCAACACTGTATAGCAAGTTTTAAAAGGAGCGTAAGAGAGAAAGAGGGAGGTCCAGTCGTGACAGACAGCAATTTTTTTCATGTCCCCTTCAGGAATTACTCTCTGAAATTTTGCTGTTTATTGTCCCCCCCCAATAATGAAATAGGATTTTCGCCCCTGCTTGTACACCACCACAGTGGATTTGAAATGGAGGAATCAAGATGTGACTTAAGTGCAGACTTTCAGCTTTAATTTAAGGGGCCAAAGTTTTCGACATTGTCACCCCATTTTCAGAGGCTCACAAGTCATTGGACAAACTATAAACAACACACATAATTAATAATAATTGAATTATATTCAGTATTTGGAGGAAAACCCTTTGCAGTCTCTGCCTGAAGTCTGGAGCCCATAGACAGCATCACCAAACTCTGAGTTTCCTCCTGTTAGCAGAGTCTTCATTCACAGCGTTTACAGTTTTTTTCAATCGCTTTACCTCCTCTGTCAACTCAGAAACCCTGGTATCAAAACAGTTAATCCATAGGCCTAATGAGAGGCGCACTTCCCAAAATAACACATTTTGTTTGCCCATTTTTTGTAGGTGCATACTGATTGGTGCTTGGTGATTTGTGGAAAGGGCAGTGATACAGGTGCACTAGTGATTTCACAGTGATGCAGGTCATTTCTATCAGCTGTGAGCAGATGTTTTGCTTTTGACTACCACAGTGAAGTCAGTGGAGTCAGGGCCATGTAAATGACACATGTGAGAAGTGTTGTGCAAAAGAGTGTGAAAAATGTGTGAATCCAATGAAAAGGTAGGAACACATTTGCAAAAGAAAACTTCTGCTGTGGTTTGGAGGTGAAGATGACGACAAAGTGGATCCCAGTTTCATTATACTGGAAAAAGCGAATGAAAAAAACTGTAACGTGACATATTTACAGCACACGTACTTTTTCCTTTGTGTGGATAACCGCACCACGGGCACACACTTTTTATTACGACACCTGCAGTTCATCAGCTCATCAGGTAGGTCACATGATTACATTACGTCATTAAATAAATCAGTGCTTGCCGTAATGAAAAACAAAACTTATTTTCAGGGGCATAATAACAAAAACAAATGAAATGAGAGCACATCTCTCAACATCTCCCTTGAGCTGCTCTGAAACCTTTACTGCAGCTCCTCCAGCTGCTGCTGGTTTCAGCTGGTTCAGGTCTGAGGACTGACTTGGCAGCTGAAGAATATTCCACCTCTTTGCTCCCAGTAACTCCTGGGTTTCTTTCTCAGTGTGTTTTTGGTCCCTGTCCATCTGCACTGTGAAGCTCTGTCCTGTCAGTTTAGTGGCATGTGTCTGAATCTGAGCAGACAGTAGAGCCCTATAAACATCAGAGTTCATCCTGCTGCTTCCATCAGCCGTCACATCATCAACAAACACCAGTGACTCAGTTCCACTGGCAGCCATAGCTGCCCATGCCATAACACTGCCTCCACCATGCTGGACAGATGATGTGCTCTGCTTTGGCTCCTCAGCTGCTCCTTTTATTCTCCACACTTTTCTCCTCCCATCATTCTGGAACAAGTTCATCTTCAATTCATCTGTCCAAAGAACCTTGTTCCAGAATCAGCCAGGCTTTTTTAGATGTTTTTTTTGTAAAGTCTAATCTGGCCTTCCTGTTCTTGAGTGACACCAGTGGTTTGCACCTCACTGTAAACCCTCTGTGTTTATTTTCTCACAAACATCTCTTGGCTGTAGATTTGGACAGTGTTGCTCCTGCCTCCTCCAGAGTGTTTTGGACTTCTCTGGACATTGTGAATGGGTTTTTCTTCACCAAGGAACAGTTTCTTCAGTCATCCACTTTAGATGTCTGCTGTGGTCTTCCAGGCCTTTTGGTGTTGCTGAGCTCACCAGTGCATTCCTTCTTTTTCAGGATTTACCAAAGTGTTGATTTGACTGCCCCTGAAGTTGTTGCTATCTGTCTTATAGATTGTATTTGCTTCTTGAGCCTAATGATCAGATGTTGAGGGTTCTGCTAAACAGCTAACAAATGCAAACGCAAACACTTGAAATGAACTCCAGGTTTTTTATTTTCTTAATTTGTCACAAGTCCACACCAGGACATGAAACTACTTTTAGTCAAGATTCCAATGATTTTGAGCCTGGGGTGACAGTGTATAAAATTGTCTGTAATTCCTGAATGGTTAATACCATATTTTTGTGCGGCCCCTCAAATTAAATCTGAAACTTCTGCACTTCAATCACATCTTGGTTACTACATTTCGAATCCATTGTGGTGGTGTACAAGGGCAAAATTATGAATATTGTGTCACTGTCCTAATACTTATGGAGCTGACTGCAACTGTAGGTTCAATCAAGCAATCTCAGTGTCTGACCAAAGAACAATTCTTGAAGTCAATTGTGACTTTCATTACCTTCTACTTAGATGGAGGGATTCAGTCAGTTGGTGGGAATTCCAATGAACTACATCTTTCCTGTGAAGAACTACCATGAAGAAATTGACGTAAACAATGAAGTTGATTCTCTGATTCTGAGTGTCCTCAAACAGATCATCGACTTTGGAGAAGAGTTCATCAACCACATGGAAACCTAAGTGACTTTCATTTGGCTTTCACAGATGTTCATGGCATTATAGAAATGGCATAATCCCATTGACACTGATGCATCAAATTTTTCACAAAAGGAAGTGAGATGTAGACCTTTTTTGAACTCTAGGATGTAACTGCCATGAAAAAAAAAAATCAAATGACATTTCATTTCTCTAATTCACTGGTTGGTTCTCAATGGTGCCGCTCCCTCTCTTCATTCATTCTGTAGCTTATCTCTCTCCCGTCTGAATCCTGAACGGACCTGACTGTAGTTTTCTGGAACAAACCTCACTGTTGAACCAGCCTAGATCACTGCAGGGGAGATTCCTTCACACTGACAGCATTAGACTGCACATACAGTGACAAGATATTTTTTTTGTAGAGTATTGTGGCTGGTGTGCTGTTTCATGGTTTGGTCTGCCGGGGGAAAAGCAAAACAGCTGGTGATAAAAATAGATTGGACAAACAGATTCAAAGAGCCGGTCTGACGACTGGTTTTACCCCAGAACCTTCAGAAATCATCCTGGAGCAGAGAAGCTGCTGAAGTTGCAGACTGTTCTTCAGCACAGCGACCCACTCACACTCACACAGAATGTATTTTCTTTGTTGTGCAAAAGCAAAGAGCATAGAACAGAAAAGAAAAAAAAAAACGCTACAACTACTATTAAGTGAGTGGAAATATGTGACTAACTTGATTTATTTGCTTGTAGCAATAAAAGAATGGCTATGGGACATGGTGTGTTTTTTTCATCATTGCATCATTTCAGAACAATGTTGATTAAATGAAAAACATTGAATGAATAACTTTTGGTTTAAAATGTTCACAGAGCTAGTTGCATGTCTTATTAGACCCTCCAGAAAAACACGGCCAAAAATCCTTGATTATGCGATTAATTATGCAGGGTTTTTATGTCATTTTATGCAGTGAAATTGCGAGAAGTTACAAAGTATGTGAATTGTTGTGAAATATGTGAAAAGATGCGAAATATGCAGGAACAAAAAATGTTTTGTTTTTTTTTACTATTGGGCTGTCTTACTTATTCTCTCTCTTTTATCTCTCTCTGTCTCTCTCACTCTCTCCATCTCTCTCCCTCTCTTCTATCTCTTTCTCTATCCCTCTCTCATCCTTTCTCTCCCTCTCTCTCTCTCCCTCACTTACTTTCTCTCTCATCCTCTCTCCCTCCCCCACTCTTTCTTTCTCTCTGTCTGTCATCTCGCTCTCTCTCTCTTCTATCTCTTTCTCTAGCCCCCTCTTTCTCATCCTCTTTTTCTCATCCTCTCCCTTCCTCTCTCTCTCCCTCCATCTCTCTTCTATCTTTCTCTATCCCTTGCTCTCTCTCATCCTTTCTCTCCCTCCCTCTTTCCTTCTCTCTTTCTCATCCTCTCTCCCTCCCTTTCTCTCTGTCCATCTCTCTCTCTCTTTCACACACACACACACACACACACACACACACACACACACACACACACACACACCTTATCACTGACGTTTCCTATTCAATTAAACATTCAGTATTTAAAAAAGCAATTTTAATAGCGATATTTTAATCACACATGCATAATCTCTCTCTCTGTCTCTCTCTCTCTCTCTCTCTCTCTCAATTCAATTCAATAAAGCTTTATTGGCATGACTGTATCACATACAATATTGCCAAAGCATGTTTTGGTGAACAAATAACAAAGGAACATAGAAACATTAAAATCAAACGGAGCAATATTCCCACTGTCATCACATGTAAAAGAAAGAAAACAAAAGCAGGAGGAAGCAGAGTGAGTGAGCGGGCAGGGGTTGGCTTGTGAGCAGACTGTCCTCATGTGAGGAGCAGCTTTTCTCTCAGGCTGTGACAGGCCTTCTTTACAGCGCTGACTCTGTTTTCTCCAAGTAAATGTTGGATTTTCTCCTGGTCAGGGAGCGTGTCAAAGTTTTGGATTCTACATTTGATTTTAGTGAAGAACTTAGTTCTTATGTCTTGCTGTCTATGCACTGCATCTCAGCAGGAAGTGTTGCTCCGTCTCCACCTCTCTCTGTGGCGACCAGCCGGCTGAGGGGAAACAAAAGCAAAACAAATATATTCCATAGGTTCAAAATTCACAAATTCTTTACATTGTAAACAAAACATATTGAAAAGGAAATGAACACATAGGCTACAGATGATATTTAAAAAAAAAAATCAAATCAACAATATTACTAATATTACTAATGATGATTTATACATGTTGATATATATGAAATGTGACTATATTTTGTTATTATGGAAACATCATATATTCAAGGAATTCTAATTAACATTCACATTCTCTAGTTTCATGGCAGAGTCTTACATATTGTGCAGCGAGCTGTGTGAATGGTGGATTTTCTCCCAGACAGAGTTTTAACAGTTCATCCCATGTTTTCCCCTGATATGATGGGTCTGCTGCTGTAACCTGCTGTATGAAAGTCTCTCTCAAAGTTTGGTCCAGGTGGCAGGAGAGGAGGAAGTGGGCCTCTGTTTCTATTTCCCCTGATGAACATTGTTTACATATTCTCAGTTCTCTGGGCTTCCATTCTTTCTTGTATCGACATTTTTCAATCTCTAATTGATGGTTACTGAGTCTGTACGTTGTTAATGTGTGTCTCTGTTTGGGGTTTTTTACACTGACCAGGTAATTTGCTAGAGTATATTCTCTGTTCAGTGAGCGATAACATTCCAATTTGTTGATGGATTTCATTTCGTTTTTCCAATTGTTGACGTAAGCAGTTTTGTTTTCTTTGTCTACAGACATCAAGTGTGTTTTGGAGAGATGACGGAGGTCTTGGAGTTTGAGGTGGCAGGTTTCTCTGATGTGTGCCAGAGGGTCTGTCTCTGGGCATAGGAGGTTACTGATAAAGGCTCTGTGGTGATAGGAATCAGGATCAGCTTGTGCTAAGTGAACCTGGAACTTAACTGACCTCTTGATCATGTGGAGAGAAAGAGGGAAGTGTCCCAGCTCTGCTCTACATGCAAGGTTTGGACAGTTTCTGTGGACCTTGAGGATTTCCTTGCAGAACTGAAGATTGAATTTTTCTGTGGGTGTCGTGTCCCATGAGCTGTGCCTCTGGGTAATTAGAGGGCCCCACACTTCACTTCCATACATAAGGATGGGTTGGATTACACTGTTAAATAGTTTTAGCCAAATTTTAATTGGGGGATTGAATTTATTTAGTGAACATTTGATGCTATAGTACGCCCTGCGTGCCTTATCTGTCAGGGAATTTATTGCCTTGTCAAAGTTTCCGGATGCAGTGATGACAATGCCTAGATAATTGTATTCCATTGTATGCTGAAGTGTGGTCCCTCTTACAGTGAAAACATACTTTGATTCTTGTGACCTGGCCTTTTTTTGGAATACCATGATTTTTGTTTTTATCAAGATTGATATCCAACGCCCAGTTTTGACAGAAGCACTCGAGCAGAGAGAGGTTCTGCTGTAAGCCCTGTTCTGTTGGGGATAGTAGTACTAGGTCATCTGCATACATCAGGAATTTGATTTCTTTGCCTTGTAGATCTAATCCTGGGCTTGGGGACTGTTCAAGAAGAGTGGCCAATTTATTAATATAAATGTTGAACAGGGTAGGAGATAGGTTGCATCCCTGATGCACCCCTCTTCCTTGTTTGAAGAACTCTGTTCTTTTGTTTCCAATTTTCACACAGCACTGGTTGTCGGAATATTTGGATTTGATTAGGTCATACATTTTGCCACCGATTCCACATTGTAAAAGTTGTAAAAATAATCCGTTGTGCCAAATGGTATCAAATGCCTTTCTTAGATCTACAAAACATGCAAATATTTTCCCTCTGTGTGTTTTGTGAACATGGTTTTGGATGAGTGTATGTAGAGTGTAGATGTGGTCTGATGTTCGGTGGTTGGGCAGAAAACCAATTTGGCCTTGAGATAGGGCATGATGATCAATGAGATAATTAATTAATCTGGAGTTTAGGATGCTACAGAAGAGTTTACTCAGATTGCTATTAACACAGATGCCTCTGTAATTGCTGGGGTCGTATTTGTCTCCATTTTTAAATATGGGAGAAATAAGACCTTTATTCCAAACATTGGGGTAATATCCGGTTATTAACACCAGGTTGAAGTGTTTCTGCATGGCAAGTTGAAGTTTTATGTTACTGTGTTTTAGCATTTCTGAGTTAATGCTGTCTATACCGCAAGCTTTTCCTTTTTTAAGGGTTTTGAGTTTGTGCTGTATTTCTTTAAGGGTGATGGGGTAGTCAAGGGCACTTTGGTTGGCCTTCACTGCTTTTTCTAGTTCTTTGAGTTTATCTAAAGTTGAAATTTGGTTAGGATTTAGACCGTGACATTCTGGATTTTTATAAAGGTTGTCAAAGTAATCTTTCCAGATATTGCCATTTTGAATTGGGTTGGTCTCTGTATATTGGTTTCTGTTAATGTTTTTCCATAATTTCCAAAAGGTGTTTTCATTTAGAGCTTTTTCGATGTTGTTGAGTTCTCCTTCCATATAATGTTTCTTTTTCATATGAAGGAGTTTTTTGTATTCTTTTAGGGCCTGAAGGTATTCAATCCTTTCCACTGGGTCACTTGGGTTCCTGTGTTTTCTATTTGACAATTTTCTCAGATTTTGTCTAGATACAGCACATTCTTTATCAAACCATTTCTCTTTTTGTTTAATGCTGGATTTTCTAATTTGTGAGATTTTTAATTTGGATTCTTTTGCTAATTGAATGAATATTGCGTTTAAATGATTTGTGGCCAAATTTACGTTTTCCAGCATGTTGTGAGTTTGAGCAGAGTCTAGTGCAGCGGTATAGGCAGTAGTACTCTCCTCTGTCCATCTGTATCTCCTCGGCGGAGGAAACAGTCTTGGCTCTGGATTTGGAATTGCCAAGGGTGACAGTGACTTTTTCAGGAATAAGGTTATTTGGCTGTGGTCTGATATGGGCTGTTGTGGTGATACTATGAATGCATTTATATATTGTGGCTCAATATCAGTAATAGCATAATCTACCACACTACTACCTAACACAGAGCAGTATGTGAGTCAGCCCAGAGAGTCTCCTCTGATTCGGCCATTAACAATGTACAGACCCAAGCTTTTACACAGCTGCAGTACTTGTTTGCCAGTTTTGTTAACCACACTGTCATAGCTTTGTCTTTGAGTATTTATGCAACTCTGGTACAAAGGGGAATGTCTGAATAGATGTTTGTTTCCTTCATAGTGAATGAAGTCTGGCTCTCTACCAGTTCTAGCATTTAGATCACCACATATTAAGACTGACCCTAGACTTTGGTAGAAGGAAATTTCCTTCTGGAGTTGCTCAAAAATGTCATCTGCATAGTAGGGGGAGTTTGAGGGTGGAATGTATATTGCACATAGGTAGATATCTCTGTTGTTTTCTAAAATATTTGAGTTAATTTTAATCCAAATGTGATTTTTTCCTTTTTTAACTGGTGTGATGTAATCTTTATATTCCCTTTTGTACCATATGAGTAGACCACCTGAGTCTCTGCCATTCTTAATATGGTTGTGTTTTACAGAGGGTATAATACATTCTATATAGTTGTATGGACAATTAGTTTGATTTTGATTTTGATACCAGGTTTCATTCAATATTATTATATCTACATTTCTAATATTATTTACAAATTCAGGGTTTGCTGATTTCAAACCAAATGCAGAAGAGGATAATCCCTGAATATTCCAGTTACTTATCGAAAAAGATGCTATTTCCTTTTCTTTAACAGAACAGTGTATCACGAGAAAATATCCGATTTACAAGCAAAATAAATGTTATGATGAAAAAAAAAAGAATGTAGGGGAGCGGCGGGGCGGATGACGTGCGGGACGATTGACGTGTTCACGATTTCTTGAAAACTGTTTGACCTGCAGTCACGTGATTACACATGCTCGTGCACATGAGCGTGAACGAGCTTCATTCAAAATTTGAGCGGGATTGATGCATTTTTTGACAAGCTAGCGAGGAAATCCTTTTTTCAGCCATGTAAGTTAATTATTTTCAATCCTCCATAATTTGAATAAGAAACTGTGTTCACCTGCCCCAGTTAGCAAACATATATCAGTCTTTTACCACATCTCCTGGCTACACAACAGCATAGGTTTCAAGTTTCGTGCACGCACGCCGTGCACGCTATCCAGGCTGTAATGACAGAAGACACTGGCGGGGCAGTTGACGCAGAGCGCAGTGGGACGGTTGATGCACTGAGATTGGCTGGAACCAGAGGGGTGCACGAGACGATTTTGAGCAGAATGAGTGGCATAATAGGCTATGAAGGCTTCCGAAGATATCTTACAAAGATATCTTTCTAAAGATATTAGTTATTTGCCAAATTTTAACCTGAAACGCAGTCAAGACAAATTATTATTGCTATTATTATTA